>NW_021833278.1:0-2500 GCF_006345805.1 Octopus sinensis
GTTGGTGGATCCCTGCTGTACTCTTTCACCACTTTCTTCTCCCACTCATTCTTCTGTTGGCCTGCTCGCTTTGCCAGCGGGGTGGGCGTCATCGAAGGCTAAAACAGTGCGAACGCATGTGACCAGCGATGTGTAACTACATCTGCTGGACTGGGTTTACAGGTACTCAACTATCTCTTTCGTATTCATCTATTAACAGTTTAGCTCTCTTAATTATAAAACAATATGAAACCGTTATTCTATACCGATATAGTTAATTGTAAGACAGAAATTTAAATGTAATAAAATGTTTTAAAAGAAATTTAAAGTGCCTACGTGATAACTGTAAGCCTACTTTTGGGCCATCCTGTATATATATATATATATATATATATATATGTATACTGCCATCGATCCATGTCTCCCTCCCTCCATTCAACCATCCATCCATCCATCCATCCATCCATCCATCCATCCGTACATCCATCCGTAGATCCCTCCTATCCTTCTTTCCATTCAACTGCCCCTCCCTTCAACCGTGCATCCATCTAGTCATCTCTTCATACATACATACTTACATGCATTATATATGAATACTTACTATATACACACGTTCGCACATGCATTGATCACACTTGTACATACATACACATACATACATACATACATACATACATACATACATACATACATACATGCATACACGCATACATATACAAACATATATTTGTATACACACAAACTCACACACATATATACACAAATATATGTGTGTATACACACACACACACACACACATATATATACAGTAGTGGCCATAATATAAGGGTCAGTAAGAACAAGTGTATTGAAATAGTTATTAAAGAAGCTTAACAACACGTTGAGACGAGATATTTTACACATATTTAGATATGTCTAATATCTATCTGTCGTGAAAATTTCAAGTGAATGGAATAAATATTTCATAAGTTATGAAGAAATAAACAATCTTCCAAATTGCAGCGGCCAAAAGTTGAGTGTCTCTCAGAAAAAATTGAACCGAGGAAATTTGTTGCTTAGAAGACTGTTAATGGGTTAACAGTTATTTCTTAATGATCTTACACTATTGAAGCATTCAACTGTCAACCTGGCGGCTTGTGAGAGACGACCGTTGTCCTATGATGAAAAGCAAAGGATTGTGTGCTTTCACCAAGAGAGTAAGTCAAATATTTTTATCAGCAGGGAAACCTAGTATCTGTGACCCATCACAGGGCCTTCGAGATTGGTGTGAGAAAGTGAGAGCAGGCAGGAGGTATGAAGTTATCCTACTGTAGGAAGGTCTAGAAGTGTTGAGCAACGAATTGTAGCTCGTTTTAAGTCATCGAATAGAATGCTCACAGTTCCGAGTTCAAATCCTGCTGAGGTCAACTTCATCTATCATCCTTTCGGTATCGATAAAAAAAACAAAAAAATCCCAGCTCTTCAGATTAACCTGGAGAGGTGGATTTGAAGGACTATAGGAAAATTGGACCGGACAACTCAGTATTTTTTCTGATTCTACGTTCTGAGTTCAAATCTTGCCGAGATCAACTTTGCTTTCTGTGTTCAAATCCCACCATGGCCTTTGTGTGTGTGTGTGTGTGTGTGTGTTGTGTGTGTGTGTGTGCGTGCGTGCGCGAGCGTGTATGACTGACACTGTCCCTGTTTAACACCACTACTTGACACCCTGGATGTCTTTAACCAGCCTCTCACTAATAGAATACTTCCGGCTATTTGTTCGATGCTTATCGTTCTGAGTTCAATTTCAACCTAGGCCAACTTTTCTTTCGAACCTTTCGGGTTCGATGAAAAAAAACAAAGCAAAACCGGGGTAGAAGAGTATCAGAACTGTAAGAAAATCGAACCAAATGCCTTGCAGTGTTTACTCCGGCACTTTGCATTCAGGTTTCTTGATTTGTTTGTGTAGCAGACGGAATCTCTCACCTGGTTTAATTCTGAAGTTTTGTCAGTGAACAGGTCGCGGTTTCAAAGCGACAAAAATATTTTGACACAAATGAAATTTAAATGTTGAAGTGAATCTAACGGTTTTTGTGTGTTCTTGAATGGCTTCCAAACATCTTCCACGTTGCAATTGCTTTTGTTTCAGCACACCATCTCAGATCAAGTCACTTGCTATGCAAGTACATCTCCGCAACATTCTGTTGTAAATTTTTGCGCCAAGTCTCAAGTTTGAGGATAACTTCGTACCTCCCGCCTGCTCTCACTTTCTCACACCAATCTCGAAGGCCCCGAGATGGGTCACAGATACTAGGTTCCCCTGCTGATAAAATATATAAAAAGCAACAACAACAACAGCAATAACAACAGCAACAACAACAACAATAACAACAGCAACAACAACAACAGCAACAACTTACTTTAGTACGTTGTTCAGCAATGGTTTTCTGGGTAATCAGCTTACAGGTAAGGGCGCGTTCTTTGACCAACTGTTCGCGGAGTTCCTCACATCGTTCTAACAACGCTCCTTCTCCTTGTTTGATGG
>NW_021833278.1:10000-12500 GCF_006345805.1 Octopus sinensis
GTGGGCGAAGGATTGTCCACTGTTTTAGTCACTAAAAAGCAATTTTTACAACATAGCCACCTTTATACTTAATACAGAATAGCTAAAATTGACTTGAGACACTTTAGGGAAAATAAAATGGAGAGAATTAGTAGAAAGTACTTACAAACGACACAGATAAATATTAAGAGCCGAACTGAAAACCGGAAATAAGATGGCTGGTTAATACCAAATCGGAAGTAGAAAACATTACCAAAGAAAAATGCGAAATTATCAGGTCTGCTGTTGGTATTCTGCGAACCTGAACAGAAAGGAAGTGAATATGAAAGCTAACAATGGTCTTGAAAGATCTGTACTAAACGTGAAAGGGAATCTATAAAACAAGCTCAGCAAAAACATGCATTTTATGAATATCAATATGAAAGGAAACTAACGAACAATTAACCTCATCGTTTGTGGCTGCTGTCCTCTCCTCCTCACAAAGACAGAATGTAGTTACATTCATAGGATAAAAACTGATGCTATTTCTACATGAAAGCTTAGAAAGCGTGTGTTTCAGTTAGCTCAGTTTCTTGTATGAGACAATAGCATTTTCCTTGCCACTTAATAAAGGTAAGAGTAAGAAAAAAAAAGACCCTCTTCGGTCATGAATAACCATGGGGTTACACCTAGAAAGTTACCCTCCCAGGTACAAGTCCGGGCAAAGTTGTTTATAGAAGACCAGTCGTCGCCCATGTATATCAGCCTCCCCTTTCCACGCCACCGATGGGAAGGCAAAGGGGCCGATACAGCATGGCACCTGTGACATCGCAACTCATTTCTACAGCTGAGTGAACTGGAGCAACGTGAAATAAAGTGTCTTGCTCAAGAACACAACACACAGTCCGGCCCGGGAATCGAACTCACTACTTCATGCTTATGAGCCCGATGCGCCAACCACTGCGCCATGTGCCTTCACCACTTAGTAAGGGAAGTGAGGACAATGTTCTTATCGTTCCTTATTTTTATTAGAGCTTCGAAGTCTTGTGGGAGGAAGAGAGAAAGTTATTCCCAAACTGAAGACCCAGCCCGAATGCTTAAAACAGAGTGAAGTCTGCTGAAAGTACCCTAGGTACCAGGTGTTGGTGTTTAACCAGACGCCAAGGTTGAGATAATCTAAGCGAAGCAAATTAAGGGGACTTTGCACACATTACATCAAAGACAAGGAAGCCCATGTTCTCTGATAAAAAATTCGATTCCTTCTAACCAAAATATCACCCAGAAGGAAGAGGAAATCTATGAAGTTATAAAGAACCCGGAGGTAAATAATGAAGATATGAGGTAAAAGAAAAATAGGAAAAGAAATATTCACACACAGATAGAGAGAGTGAGAGAGAAAGAGTAAGGGGGGTAGAGAGGCATTATAATTTATTAATTGAATATTTTCTCGCACTCATACAAAAAGAGAGGGAGGGAGAGAACGCGAGAAAAATTAAAATGGTTGATGTCAAATAAGTCAGCATCGAATCAGCAACGCCAAACAGGCAGCGCCAAAACTGCTGTGCCAAGACGCCTCAAACCGTCACCTCGACACGAAGCAACGTGCAATACTACGTCGTGCCTCACACGATTTATTCAGTTCTTACCATTTTAAGTCTTTCCTTTCATCTACCCACACAACATTTTCTTCCCAAGACATTACTATCAGCGCATTTCTTTCAGGACATCGACACTCCAGACAGTATTGTTCTTTTTTCAAGAAAGACCATACCACAAGGTCAGTATGTAGCTTCCTTGTCGTAATGTTTGCAAGTTTTTAAAAATAAAATTAAAAACTTTAGAATATCTACACTTATCTTTGAGTATTTTGAGAAATATGCTATTCACAATTTTGTTATAAACATTTATGATAGATAAAACAGAAGTTTGGGTATCGGTTTTCTTTTCATTATGTTCCTGCGTTATCCTTTCTCACCATCTTTGTGGAAAACAACAGGGTGCAACTTGGAGTTAATTCTCAATGCATTGATGTTGTTGCTTTGCTATTGTTATGCAACAGCAATGCATACATATGCATGCATGCAGAATTTGTAAAAAAGTAGAAAACGTAATTGAAATTTCAAATTTTATAAAACATACACGTGTTCTAATAAACTGACTGACAAGGTTACACATTTCTTAGGTGAAGTTGCATAATCTTATTGAAATACCTCGTCAGTAGTCCGAATCGTTTTATTGAAACACGTGTCGGTTTTATAAAGAATAAAATGCTAGTTACGTTAACT
Organism: Octopus sinensis; assembly: GCF_006345805.1. Taxonomy (NCBI): domain Eukaryota; kingdom Metazoa; phylum Mollusca; class Cephalopoda; order Octopoda; family Octopodidae; genus Octopus; species Octopus sinensis. The sequence goes on from NW_021833278.1 coordinate 12,244, forward strand.
GTATTTTTATGAACACTATTACATAGCTCTCATTCCGCACACTTGCCTATCCGTTTAACTTCACTGAGCACAAGAGGGGAGAGTGTGGAACTTACTACTGGGCCCTTACTTTTGGTTACGCGTCGCGCTTTACAGCGCACGTATATTCTGTTTTTAACTGAAGGCCGTTGTGTATTTGTGTGTGTGTGAGTATATGTACACCCACAATTTATATATATATAAATATCACGTGATCACGTGACCGACCAGATTACTTG
>NW_021833278.1:17500-32500 GCF_006345805.1 Octopus sinensis
CCTTGTGCCTCGAGCAGAAAAATATATAATGCATATAATATATATAGTTACGTGTATGCATATATATATGATGCTGTTATGATGAGAATATTTTCATAATGTATTCCCCCCCCCAAAAAAAAGTGCATCAAATAATAGCTAGAAAAAAATTTATTCCAAATGGGAAAGTAATTCAAAATATAATAGATTTGTTAGGTTTTTTATATGTTTTCCACGTTTCTCTTACACGTCTTAGCTATACATTTTTCATAAATAATACGATAGACGTATTGTAGTTTTTTCTTGCCGGCATTTTTCTTTGCCATCAACCGTATCATAGTTTCGTCAACACGCTCAATAATTCAGTTATGTGGCGTTATGATAATGCCGAGCAGAAACCACCCGGCGAGAGGGTGGCTGTGATTGTTTTCTGCTCGTGTGTTCAATAAATATTTAGCTAATTCCATTGTGAAAATATAACCCGTGGATAAAACAATACTATAGCTTTAGGTTATATCTTCACAGCGCTACTAAATATTTCTTTATTGAGGATATCAAGTATCATTTGAATTTTCACAAATACATAAACATATATTTGGCTGTGACGTCTTCTCATCGACTTGGAGGCTTTATATGTATATATATATATATATGTATGTATATATATATATATATATATATATATATATATATATATATGTATGTATATACAGAGAGACAGAGAGAAAGAGAGACAAACAAATAAACAGATATAGTACATATAGGTATATCCACGTATATACATTATATACATTTATTTATGTATGTACACACACACACATACACACACCACACACACACACACACACACACACACAACACACACACACACACACACACACATACACACACATACACATATATAAGCAAGGTGCGATGAGTATATTGTCGTCTATATTACGCAAAAATGAGAATAACACTGACATCTCATTTTAACAGATATATTTACCAAAATTGCATAAAAATATCTTGAAATACCAAAGAGCAAATGTATTCAATAAAATCGCCATCAGCTTCAACCACGGCCTTCAGACGCCTTCGGAATCTCTTGCATCTCTTCTGGACAGTCTCCTTGGTTATGTTGGTGAATGCTGCCATAATCTTTGCCTTCAGTTCATATTTGGTGTTACAAGGAATTTTGTCGGTCTCTCGCCCCACACACAGTAATCAAGGGGGTTGCAGTCTGGGGAGTTAGGTGGCCAAAATGTTAGTGGAAATTGTCTGACAGCCATGACTGGGTTCCCCTGCTTGTATGGCGTGGTGCAGAATCCTGTTGCCACACATAGGGTGTTCCAGCAGCCACCCTCTTGACCCAGGCACTTGATGTACGACTCTGTGTTGAGTCTGAGGCCGTGTGGGAAGATGAATGGAGACATAACATTGCCATCACTAGTGATCACTCCAAACACCATGATGCTGATTGGCTGTTCGATTTTTATCACTCTTGGTACATGTTTTGGGGACACGGCAAGCCAACGGTTGTTCTGTGTGTTCCCCATCTGTTCATATTGGAGCTTCTGGTCCGAATGCCAATCATTACAGCATGTCATTTCCAAATTTCTGGCAGAGTGAATTGCACCATGGTGCTGTTTTTCTCGCAGGCGGTGCCCAACTGACCCTACTATACTGTGTAGTCGATAAAATCAAAAACAAACAATGCGCACGCGTGAAATTTACCCATCGCATCCTGTATATACTGACATCTCAAAAATAAATAAGCATCATTCATTATACCCACTTCTTTGTCTGGGGCTTCGAAAGATGTTGATGTATTATTATAAGATATTATGGGATTATAGGAGATCAAATGCTCACAGCAAAAAGCCGTGCTGCGAACACAAGAAACAAAATTGTATTGTGAGTCAACCTGAAGGTGGACTTAGTACAAAGAGTGTACAGAACCTTGGAATTCCTCTTGCTATAGTTAACAGAGCGATTGTACAAACAAATAACCAGTAAAAGAAAGGATTCAACAAGTTCCAGCTCAGGTTGACCATGGCCTTCTGATCAAAATGTTGTTCAACATGTGGTATGCAGCCGAGTCAGAAATTTCGCAGGAGATAATTTCTGAACTTATTAGTTCGATACCCAAACGGGTTTAATCACTGAGAACTGCACAAGGAATATTTTGGTTCTAGACACTATTTTGGTTCTAGACAGAAACTGTTAAAAATGGCGTCTATTTACTTTTGGCATGTCTGTGTATGTATTTTGTAAAAAGGATTTGTTTGTCTCTGCCAAAGATGAAAGACGAACCGCCATTAATCATATACTACAGAGCGTGATTTAGAACACACGTATGCACACACACACACACACACACACACACACACACACACACACAAATATTAATGTAACACAGTAACTTAAAACCTAGTGAAGCTACCAGTCTTGCTCAAATTCCCGCCAGAGTTCTGACGGGAATTTGAGCATTCGCCAGCCTTCTTTGCTTCGCTATATTTTTCCATACCAGAGGAATATTGCATCTGTTTCGTAGACATAAAAGGAGACTTCAAAAAGGATATATTTCCTTATTGGACGTCATCAGAAATGAATTGAGGTCACCAGGCCACAAACAACTTGCAAAACAATCAGATCGAATGTGAAATCATTCCGATCAAATTATAACACAGGTGATAACCCCGACACAATCTTTTTTCTCAAGGAACAACCAGCTTTCTGTAGGCCACGGATGTATGTGTCATGGTTGTCACATGAAAGGAGCTTAAAACTGAAGATGTAGAATAATGTAGGTGTCTTTGACACCTCAAAATACAAATAAATAAAAAATAAAACTCAGTGAAAACTAGCGACTGATTGAAGATCAAACGGATAAAATTCCATGATATAAACATTGACAATGTATTTACGCATTATTGCTGTTGCCAAATCGGCTCTGATTTAGGTAGATCTATGGTCACGGGTATTGCAGCTGGGACTATTTCGTGTTTTATTGGGATAGGGAATAAATTGAGGGATTATTTGGCTATTGTTTTCAGAAGATTAACGTATTATACGTTATTGTGATTATTTAGCACCAAACCAGCTCTGATCCGGCAAACCTATTTTGTTCAGGTCTCAATATAATCGTTAATATTGACCCCCTGGGGAAAGGTTTATGTGGCTATCCAAGGGGTTGATTTTCCAACAATATCAACATAATATAACGGAATTTTTATTGTTATTTATCAATTTCGTTAAGTATTTTCATTAATTTTTTAAAAATTATTTCTTATTGAAATCGATAATGACACAAAAGAATGAAGAAATTAATGTTTTTAAATGAAGAAAATATTTTTATTAATTGTAATTTTTAACGATTCCACGAAAGGGGTCAAGATATAAGCCTGCTGACCCCTTATTTTGTGTATCTTTCCCTAAAACGGTAGTGCATACTTTAAGGGTTATTTGGCTACCGTTTCTAGCAAATCACAATATCTATGAAATCGTGTTGTTCTTTAGCCCCAGGCCGGCTCTGAGGAAGTACACCAATGATCAAAGGTGTTTCAATAGGAAACACACTCTTGTTTATTCAGGTAGATATTTTCTCCGCACGTCTACGGAAACACATAATTGAAAATATTTTTAACTTCTATGGATGCACATACTCGAACATAACATCAGTTTTGCATTGTGGAATCATTAGAAACACATTAGTTTTTAGGATTTTAGCTCTTATTTCTAGCAATATAGGTGTTTACAACACCCAAGACATATTTAGTAACAATCATTGTTTACCTGTGTGTGTGTGTGTATAGATACGTGTGCATGTATGTATATATGCATTTATGTACACACAAATATATGATGCTTTTGTCTCTCGTCATATGCATGTGTATATCTAGGTACGCTTGCACGTAACTAACGGTCTGAGCATGTCTGTAACGTATATCTATGGAAGTGTATATGTGTGTGTGTGTTTGCGCGCCGCGTGCGTCTGTCTGTCTGTGTATGTGTATACGCTCATGGATTCGTATATATTCATACATCGTGTAATGATGCTAAGCTTGTACAGAAACAAATGCAACACGATTTCACATCTTCAAGAAGGCGGTCAACTGCGGAAGAGAAGCAGAGAGAGAGAGAAAGAGAGAGAGCGAAAAAAAAAACAACGAAAAAGACATTGCAAAACACTGCCAGGTGACGCTCGGATATAGAACCGTGTTGGATGGATAGGCATTTCAAGAGCAACGGAATTGGACATTAAGAGATGCTTATTTACTAAAACAATACTTACCGTTCGCTAGGAGACGCTCGCCAGTTCCGTTAGAACGCGGGGTGTTTACTTGAGCAAGTTTAGCAACGATCTTTTTTATCTCTTCCTTCAGACGCCTCCAGAAATCTCCTTCATTCCAAGAAATCGCTTCGTAGAATTCATTTATTTTAACACCACTCTTGTTTGTCTTTCTGTCTATTCTTACCGATTCGACCACGGCTGTCATCTGATTTTGTATGTATGTATGTCTGTCTGTATATATGTGTTAGTCTGTCTCTCTCTGCTCGTATAAATGCATGTGTTTATAAATGTATGTATGTATAAATATATGTATTATGTCTGTATATATGTGTGTGTGTGTGTATAAGTATATGTGTGTGTGTATAAGTATATGTGTGTGTGTCTAAGTTTATGTGTGTGTGTCTTTATGTATGTACGGAGTTATGTGTCTGTGTGTATAAGTTTACGTGTGTGTGTCTTTATGTATGTACGGAGTTATGTGTGTGTGTATAAGTTTATGTGTGTGTGTCTTTATGTATGTACGGAGTTATGTGTCTGTGTGTATAAGTTTACGTGTGTGTGTCTTTATGTATGTACGGAGTTATGTGTGTGTGTATAAGTTTACGTGTGTGTGTCTTTATGTATGTACGGAGTTATGTGTGTGTGTATAAGTTTACGTGTGTGTATCTTTATGTATGTACGGAGTTATGTGTGTGTGTATAAGTTTATGTGTGTGTGTCTATGTATGTACGGAGTTACGTGCATGTATCAAGTGTATGTATTTATATATCTATAAATGTATAAATGTATGTATATATTATGGCTATATGTACGCTTTTATGGATATTAAATGCATGTATATATATATATAAATGTATATATATGTATATGTATATATATATGAGTGTGTGTGTGCGTCTGTGTATGCTTTTTATATTCGTTTTTATTGACAAATTTTCATGTATGTTATATATACACAAATATATATATATATATATACACACAAATAAATGCCTGTTATCATCATATACAATATATATATGTGTGGTTGTATGTACGCATAGAATGTATAGGCAGCGATTAGGCCCAGTCTATAGAGAGCCTGGCAATATTCGTTGAGACAGTCTCGAAGATCTAAGTTCAAATACTGCCGAGGTCAACTTCGTCTTTCATGCTTTCTGGGTACTGTGTTTGGGTCGGTTCCTGCTTTGCTTTGTTTGTTTATCTCTATGTCATTTTCTAGCAGAAAACGGGTAGGTTCAGAGCTGCAGAAGGACAGGTTCCGCAGTGTCTTAAACGTGGTCCAGTTAACCAGTGTAACGTCACGTTGTCCTCACGATACCATTAATAATTGAGGCTGCAGGACAAGGCAATGTGCATATATATCTCTCTCTATATAAACGGCAGTTTGTCTGTCGTGTTTCTGTGTGTCTGTTTGCTTGTACCCTCACCCTGACCACGGCTTTCAACCGATTCTGATGAAACTTGACACACACATAGCCCAATGTCATAATTCAAAACTAACGTAGCGAAAATTTTGAAAAGTTCCCCCAGTTCTGAAAAAAATCGATAAATTCGACATGGGGTCGAGAATCAGAAACACAAACCGCAAACTGTCTAGGGGACGCAGCTCCACCTTTTTTCACTCTCAAAAAGAATTTACCATCATTTTTTTCCATTTTTTTGCTATTTTTTGGCTATAACTCTCTAAAAATGCTTTATAGTTATTTCCCTTACAAACCTGAGCAACGCCGGGCGATACTGCTAGTTATAAATACATGTATACACAAACACATACACACACACACACATCCTTTAGAGATTAGTGGTTCTGATGAATCTTCAATATATTGAGATATCTGTAGAATTTCTTGTTTATATTGTATTATAGATGTTCTCTTTGATATTGTCATATTCTGTTTGCAATCTTGTTTTGCTTATATATGTATGTATATATGTATGTATGTATATATATATATATATATATTTACACACACACACACACACTCACACATATACATACATACTTACATATATATATATTGATAAAAAGGGTAAGATAACAAAAGAAAGAAAGAGACCTCGATATTATGTAATTAGAAGAATTTATCTGTAAATGTAATGTGACAATTATTCGGTAGCCATATATATATATATATGTGTGTGTGTATATATATATATATATATGTGTGTGTGTGTGTGTGTGTGTGGTGTGTGTGTGTGTGTGTGTAAGATTATTCTTCAAATTCTTTCAATAAAGACAGGATGCTAATTAAAACAAAAACCAAAACAAAACCAATAAAAAAACAGAAAAGGAATCTTAGATTGTTCATTGGTATCAATCAAAGACAACAGTGTACAAATAATATCAGCAGATTCAGAAATGTCTTTTATATGTCTTCAGCGTCTCGCATAATGGCAGAGTTTCTTCTGGTCCTTCACGTTTTGAGTTCAAATTCCACCGAGGTCAACTTTGCCTTTCATCCTTTCTAGGTCGATAAAATAAATACCAGTTAAGCACTGGGGTCGATGTAATCGAATAGACCCCTCCCCACAAATTTCAGGACTTGTGCCTATAGAAGAAAGGATTATTATTAGGGTGGTGCGTTGGCAGAGTCATTAGGCCGTCGGACAAAATGCTTAGCGTCATTTCTTCCGGAACTTTACGTTCTGAGTTCAAATACCGCCGGGGTCGACTTTACCTTTCACACTCTCGGAATCGATGAAATAAGTACCATTTGAGCAATGGTGAGGTGGCCTGGGGGAGGGGTGTGATCGATGTAATCGAATAGCCCCTTCCCCTCAAAATTGGTGCCCGTGTTCAAATTCCACTGGCGTCAGCTTTGTCTTTCATCTCCTTGGGGGTCGATAAAATAATTACCAGTCAAATACAGACATTGATGTGATTGAGTTGTCCCCTCTCCGAAAAACAGCTAACCATGTACAAAAGTTTTAATCTCTCTCTCTCCCTCTCTCTCTCTCTCTCTGTATATATCTATACATACACACACACACACACACACACACACACACACATATATATATACATATATATACATATATACATCTTTTACATCTTTTATTTGTTTCAGTCATTTGACTGCGTCTATGCTGGAGCACCGCCTTTAGTCGAGCAAATCGACCCCAGGACTTATTCTTTGTAAGCCTAGTACTTATTCTATCGGTCGTTTTTGCCGGACCACTAAGTTACGGGACGCAAACACACCAACATCGGTTGTCAAGCGATGTTGGGGAACAAACACAGACACGCACACACACACACACATATATATATATATAATATATATATACATACGACGGGCTTCTTTCAGTTTCCGTCTACCAAATTCACTAACAAGGCTTTGGTCGGCCCGAGGCTATAGTAGAAGACACTTACCTAAGGTGCCACGCAGTGAGATTGAACCCGGAACCATGTGGTTGGTAAGCAAGCTACTTACCACACAGCCACTCCTGCGGCTACATATATATATATATTACCGAAGAGTCCCAATAAATGAACGCTAGCGCTAAATAAAGAATTATCCAAAATTCTGACTGCTACCATTTTTTAATATACAAAATCACTGCTAAAAATCTATACATACATACATACATACATACATACATACATACATACATACATACATACATACATACATACATACATACATACATATACAGATATATACATACATACATATACAGATATATACATACAGACAGACTGGTAGATAGATAGATAGATAGATAGATAGATAGATAGAGAGAGAGAGAGAGAGAAAGAGATACATATCTGTGGGTATCTGCCTTTGTGTTTGTCCCCTAAACTGGTATCGACAACTAGTGTTGGTTTGTTTACGTCCCCGTAACCTACAAGTTCGGTAAAAGGGACCAACAAAATAAATATCAGGCAGGGGTTGATGATTTGTCCGACTAAAACCTTTCAAGGCGGTGCCCAACATGGCCGCAGTCCAATAACTGAAATAAGCAAATGATAAAAGATACTTGTAAATTCAATTGACCAAACAACTGAATCCTCATTGTCGAGCGACGGAGACCCATAACCAGTCTTACATTGCAATGAATTTTGAGGACTATTGCCCCACGATCTCGAAGTGAAAATCTCTTCAGAAGGAATGATTATTTGTATGACCCATAACCAGTCTTACATTGCAATGAATTTTGAGGACTATTGCCCCACGATCTCGAAGTGAAAATCTCTTCAGAAGGAATGATTATTTGTATGACCCATAACCAGTCTTACATTGTAATGAATTTTGAGGACTTTTGTCCCACGATCTCGAAGTGAACATCTCTTCAGAAGGAATGATTATTTGTATGACCCATAACCAGTCTTACATTGCAATGAATTTTGAGGACTATTACCCCACGATCTCGAAGTGAAAATCTCTTCAGAAGGAATGATCATTTGTATGACCCATAACCAGTCTTACATTGTAATGAATTTTGAGGACTATTGCCCAACGATCTCGAAGTGAAAATCTCTTCAGAAGGAATGATCATTTGTATGACCCATAACCAGTCTTACATTGTAATGAATTTTGAGGACTATTGTCCCACGATCTCGAAGTGAAAATCTCTTCAGAAGGAATGATTATTTGTATGACCCATAACCAGTCTTACATTGCAATGAATTTTGAGGACTATTGCCCAACGATCTCGAAGTGAAAAATCTCATCAGAAGGAATGATTATTTGTATGACCCATAACCAGTCTTACATTGTAATAAATTTTGAGAACTTTTGCCCCACGATCTCGAAGTGAAAATCTCTTCAGAAGGAATGATTATTTGTATGACCCATAACCAGTCTTACATTGTAATAAATTTTGAGAACTTTTGCCCCACGATCTCGAAGTGAAAATCTCTTCAGAAGGAATGATCATTTGCATGCTTGTTAACAATCGCTAAAGCTAGCTTAACGTCTACAGTTCACAATAGAAGCTGATCGCCACATAAGACTACGGGATCTCAGTCATGTCTGCGTATTGTTCGCATTGTTCTAGTCACCAGAACACAGCGTGAACCCGTCAGAAGAATCGGTAGACTATCCAAGTTCTCAGCAAGACGGCACAAACGATTGATGCGAAGGCGATGTTTTCGGCGAGAAGATATCAACCCTCTCCCTCCCTCCGTTCCGTCTACAATTCATTCCACTCGAAATTTTACATTTGTGCCATGTGTGTGTGTGTGTATGTGTGTGTATGTATGTGTGTGTGTGTATATATATATATGTATATGTATATATTATATATATATATATATATATATATATATATGTATGTATATAATCTATCTTATCTATATAGGTGGCATATCTTATCTATCTATCTAAATCTATATCTATCTATCTATCTATCTATCTACCTATATATATATATACATACATATATATATATATACTTATGTGTGTGTGCGTGCGTGTGTATTATATATATATATATATATATATATATATATATATGTATTAATACATATATTTATGTATATATGTGTCTATCTATCTATCTATCTATCTATCTATCTATCTATCTATCTATCTATCTATCTATTTATCTATCTATCTATCTATCTGTCTGTCTGTCTGTCTATCTATCTATCTATCTACCTATCTATCTATCTATCTATCTATCTATCTATCTATCTATATGTATATACATAGATGTGTGTCGAGTGAATGTGTGTACGTGCGTGCGTGTGTGTGCTTCTGATATGATTTATAAAAACTTCTCACCAATTCTAAGAGCGGGTCTCCCACCCAGAAACTGGTTTCGTCACTGGAATTTAGACAATACCAATTACGTATGCATATGTGTATGTGTGTATGTATGTTCTGCTTATGGCTACACACGGCAGTGGAGCTCTTGTTCGGGAATCTTCGGATTTTGAAGAATGTGGAACCATCTCTTAGCCATTATTGTCCCAGGTTTAAGGCGGTGAGCTGGCAGAAACGTTAGCGCGCCGGGCGAAATGCCTAGCGTTATTTAGTCTGTCTTCATGTTCTGAGTTCAAATTTACGCCGAGATCAACGTTACTTTTCATCCTTTCGGGGTTGATAAATTAAGTACCAGGTACGTACTGGGGTCATTTTAATCGACTGGTTCCCTCCCCCAAAATTTCGGTCCTAGAGTAGAAAAAAATTGTCCCAGGTTTACTCTGACCCAGAGTAACAGCACCTATCAGAGTCCCATCTATGAACTAGCATATGTGATAACAATCTTCTAAGCGCAGTGTGCAGAAATACATTTAGTTGGTGCCAGGGCGCACAGTAAAACCACTGAGAGTAAGGAGCCCCTAGATATTGGCAAAGCGTCCTTTGATGTTAAACTGAACCCAGAATCATGTGGTTGGTAAGCAAGTTACTTACCACACAGCCACTCCTGCGCCTATACATGTGTGTATGTGTGTGTGTGTGTGTGTGTGCGTGTGCCTTTATATTACGTCATTCTTGAGTGCTGCTGGTAAAACCCAGTACTGCCTTCTGCATGCTCGGATCATCGTCAACTTATCTAACAACATCACTAAGTCTGCATAGTGAGGAGGGTCATTTCTGGACACCCCGAGGGAGAAAAAAAACAACAAGACTTGTAAAACAATGGATATATATATAAGAGTCCATGACCAATCAGTTCTGCGCAAATACACTTTCAAATCCCTGCAGACTTCCATGTATCTTTAGATTTGGAAAGTCTAAGACACTCTGACATGAAACGTGCGGTTGCTGTCTGTGTCTGCATGTATTAATGTGTACCTACGTTTGTGTTGCTGTATGTGGGCGCGTTTGTTAATGTGTGTGTGTGCGTCTGTGTATGCATTTATGAATGTGCCCGTCTGCATTTATTGGTGTGTATGGATGGATGTCTGTTTGTGAATATATATGTGTGTAGGTATTATGAGCGTGTGTATGTGAGCGTCATTCTTGTATGTGAGAGTACGTGTAAATATGTATGTGTATGTGTATGTGTGTGTGCGTATGTGTTTTTGCGTGCATGTGCGGGCGTTTATTTATGTGTGCGTGTGCGCGCGTGCGTATGCGTATGCATTTGTGCGTGCGTGCGCGTATATGTATGTGTGCGTGTGTGCATGTGCGTATGTGCGTGAGCACGCGTGAACACGCGTGAACACGCGTATGCGTGTGTATGCATGTATATGTGAGCGCGCATATGTATGTATGTGTGTATGCATGCGCGTCTCTGTGCATGTGTATGTGCGTATGTGCGTAGTGTGTGTGTGTGTGTGTGTTTTTTTTTGTGTGTATGTACGCATGTATTTATTAACATTAGAAATACACAAAACCGTGACACGCCCACACGCCAGAATGGAAAAACTAACAACGTAGGAACCAAAGAATCTCTTTTAATCGTAGAAAAATGGTAATAAAGAATCTTTCAAATGTATTCCATGCCTCCAGGCATTATTTTTACTGTTGTTAACAATTGGCGTAGATATCTGTTGCTATCGGTATTAATCTTAGAGTTGTTGCTGCAGATTTTGTTTCTCATGTCTACATGTTGTTGTTGTTGCTGCTGCTGTTGCTGTTGCTGTTGTTGCTGCTGATGCTGTTGTTGCTGCTGTTGTTGTTACTGTTAACGTTATAGCTGCTGTTATAACCCTTGTTGCATCTGTCTTATCATTGCCGTTGTAGTACAGGATGTTGTTTTCTGTTGTTATTGTCGGTAAAGGCCTTGTTGTTGTTATTGTTGTTATTGTTGTTGCTGTTGCTGCTAAAGCCAGCGAGCTGGCAGAATCGTTAAGCACGCCCGGCGAAATGCTTAGCGGTATTTTGTCTACCGCTACGTTCTGGGTTCTAATTCCGCCGAGGTCGACTTTGCCTTTCATCCTTTCGGGGTCGTTTAAATAAGTACCAGTTACGCACTGATGTCGATATAATCGACTTAATACCATTGTCTGTCCTTGTTTGTCTCCTCTATGTTTAGCCCCTTGTAGGTAATAAAGAAATAGGTATTTCGTCTGCTGTCACGTTCTGAGTTCAAATTCCGCCGAGGTCGACTTTGGATTTCATCCTTCCGGGATCGATTATTTAAGTACCAGGGGTTAATGTAATCGACTTCATCCCTTTGTCTGTCCTTGTTTGTCTCCTCTATGTTTAGCCCCTTGTTAGCAGTAAAGAAATAAGAATCGTTAGCACGCCGGACGAAATGCTTAGCGGTATTTCGTCTACCGTTACGTTCTGAGTTCAAATTCCGCCGAGGTCGACTTTGGATTTCATCCTTCCGGGATCGATTATTTAAGTACTAATGAAACACTGGGGGTCGATGTAATCGACACATCCCCCTCTCCCTAATTTGAGGCCTTGTACCTGTAGCAGAAGAGATTATTGTTATTATTATGAAAGGCGGCGAGCTGGCAGAATTGTTAGCATGCCGGGCTAAATGCTTAGCTGCATTTCGTCCGCCTTTACGGTCTAAGTTCAAATTCCGCCGAGGTCGACTTTGCCTTTCATCCGACCGGAGTCGATAAATCAAGTACCAGTGAAATACTGGGGTTGATGTAATCGACTTAACCCGTCCCCCAAAATTTCAGGCCTTGTGCCTTTAGTAGAAAGGATTATCATTATTATTTTTTTCCTTCTTTCTTCAAATTTCCTTCAATTTCTCGCCGGGTGTTTTCCGTACACCTAGGACAGAGAAGCTCATTGTATGCATTCCCAGATTACACACGCAAATTCACAGGTAAAATATGTATTAAAAAAAATTAATAAACAAATAAATTCATGAATGGATGTTGTTTACACAGCGATAATGCTCTTCTCTGTACATGAGTCGTTCCAGTTAACACGATTTATTATTATTACTATTATTATTTATATTATTATTATTATTATTATTATTATTATTATTATTATTGTTATTGTTGTTGTTGTTACTGTTGTTGTTGTTACTGTTGTTGTTGTTGTTGTTATTATTATTATTATTGTTATTGTTATTGTTATTGTTATTATTATTATTATTATTGTTATTATTATTATTATTATTATTATTGTTGTTATTATTATTATTATTATTATTATTATTATTATTATTATTATTATTACCGCTATATCTGGAGGTGTGTTTTTGGAGCGCCGTAAGTTTACGACTCATTCACTTGTTTAAAAGGTTCTATACCGTACTTTGTTGCTTAAATCGTTTTGCGAGCCAGTTGCCCTTATGGGGGTGGGGCTGACGTTTGTTAACCAAAGCCCCCATTTTGTGGGTGACATAAACCTTTTGGTTTTCAAAATTTTCCTCGAAGAAAGTAAACTTTGAAGATGACGACGAAAAAGCGGGAGTGAGGAAGGAAGGTGGTACGGCAATTTGCACGAGGATTTCCCCGTTCTCCCCACCATGATTGGCAGTAGAAAAAACAAACAAACAAACACCGTTAAAATTGTTTCCCGAAACTGAAACGAAACTGCCAACCAATCCGTGACCCTAAGGATGATAACAATATGATGACGAACTCTCCTGTTGTAGACGATGTCTGAGTGTTTAGCTTTTTTGCCGAATGCCCTGCACAAGCGATTTGCTTCTAGTGCTCAAATGTATGTGCCGTACTTTAGTTCACTTCTTCCATCAAATCAACGTTACCTGAACAGGTGCACGGTTTAAATCAGGTGTCGAAGTGATCACAGGGCAACGTGAGATGAAGTGGTTTGCTCAAGAACACAACGCGCCACCCGACCGAGGAATTGAAACCATCTCGCGATCGTGAGGGCAACACCCCAGCCACTAGACCATGCTTCCCAATAATAATAATAATAATAATAATAATAATAATAATAATAATAATAGTAATAATAATGATAATAATAAAATAATAATGATAATAATAATAATAATAATAATAATAATAATAATAATAATAATAATAATAATAATAATAATAATGATAATAATAATAATAATAATAATAATGATAATAATGATAATAATGATAATAATAATAATAATTGGCAAGAAAAACCTCTCTATGGCAAATACCCAAAGAGAGCGAATAATGCAGATATCGACAAAGCCCTGACCCATCAATGGCTAATGGCCTCTGGCTTAAAATCTGAAACAGAGGGGTTTATCATAGCAGCTCAAGATCAATGCCTACCAACAAGAAACTACCAGGCCAACATATTAAAGAACGGCAGTAGCCCAACATGTCGTGTATGCCGACAACAAAATGAAACCATTGACCATGTTGTCTCCAAATGCAGTCTTCTAGCGCCTACAGAGTACCTCAGTAGGCATGATAGAGCTGCACAATATATTCACTGGGTAATTTGCAAAAACCTGGATTTGCCTCATGAAAAAAACTGGTGGGAACACAATCAACCTCCTGTGCTTGAAAATGACATCTCACTCCTCTGGAACTTCACCATTCAAACTGACAGGAAGATAGATGCAAATAGGCCAGACATTATATTGAAAGACTTCAGACAAAGAACATACCTCCTCATTGATATGACTGTCCCAATCGATATAAACGTATCTGTCAAGACCAACCAAAAACTGAGCAAATACAAAGATCTTGAAATAGAAATCAGCAAAATGTGGAAGCTGAAGACTAAAACAATACCTGTTGTCATAGGTGCCCTGGGAATGATAGCGAAAGGGACTGATTGCTACCTAACTCAGATACCAGGAAACCCCAAAATGGCAGAAATTCAAAAGATAGTGCTCATGGGAACTGCTCATATCCTACGCAAAATACTCTCTATGTAATCCCAAGGTTTAAAACAAACTTTTTTATTTAT
>NW_021833278.1:37500-55000 GCF_006345805.1 Octopus sinensis
ACCTCCTTCATCAGCTGCCACACGGATATCACTATGGTTTCGACACCTGGGGCAGTACCATTCAATCAGACGGTGTCAACAGCACTAAAATAAGTGTTGTTTGAGAACAAGATACCATAAATTATTGGAGAAGAAACAATAAATCTTAAATACAAGTAACAGCACAATATGTGGCGAAGAAACATTAAATCATATTGTCACTGGGAGTCCAGTCCTGGCTAAGAAGGAATATATTCACAGACACGACTGAGTTGGGACCTGGACACATTGGAAGCTATGCCAACATTATGGAATAACAACAGAAAAAAGATGGTATAGGCATACGCCAGAAAAGGTCACAGAAAATGAGAAAGCAAACATACTCTGGGATATGCCAATACACACAGATTAAACTAAGGCCAATAGGCTGGATATAGTTGTCAGAGATCATCAAGAAAAAAATGCTTTCTAATCGATATATCAATATCAAAAGATGACAACGTTTCAAAATACAAACATGTGGAAATAGAGGCAAATCATATGTGAGTCTAAATACAGAAACAATTCCCATCATAGTTGGCGCATTAGGTATAATAAGAAAAAGTATTCAGATAAAAACATAACAAAAAAGCAGGACTAACAAGTATATATAACATACAGAAATAGCACTACTAGGCATCGCACACATCCCACGTAAAACACTTTCAATACAGTAACAATAAAAGCACCACAACAAACCACAGCACATACCCAAGGCACACAGAGTTGCGCTCGGTATTGAAGTGAGAAAGCACGTGATAAAAATAAGACTGTTCGATAGCAAGACGAGGAGGAGAGAGAAGAAGAAGAAGAAGAAGAAGAAGAAGAAGAAGAAGAAGAAGAAGAAGAAGAAGAGAAGAAGAAGAAGAAGAAGAAGAGAAGAAGAAGAAGAAGAAGAAGAAGAGAAGAAGAGAAGAAGAAGAAGAAGAAGAAGAGAAGAAGAAGAAGAAGAAGAAGAAGAAGAGAAGAAGAGCTGCTCTCTCATGGTTTCTGATCTTAACTGATTGGAAGTGTTATCATGTACATTGTTTTCTCTTGGTATAAAAGATGGGCTACAGCAAATATTCTGCTCAGTACACACATTTGCTTGTCAGTTATTTGACCTTAACCAGTTGACCATGTCCCTTAGTGGCTGATGATATGTACATCTCTGATCACGAGCAGAAGTAGTGGGGGAGCATCATAGCCATGTATTGAGAGTAATATTCTTTGGGGTTTGGATAATTCACCTCTGGAAACATGGGTGTTCTGTTCAACATCCTTAAACAACTCTTGTTCAAGGACCTTTTGTGCGGGGTGGATTACTCGACCAGAAGAAAATTCTAACTGGGCTCCACGGGCAAGGTCATACGCTGTTTATCTTGATATGAGATCGCGATGTCGTGCATATATGGTTGTGATGCATGTGCCTGGTGTACACTTATCAGACAAGTAGTCATGGTCGGTATACTGAGCTTCGTATATTTGTACCCCAGTGTCACTTTGATGGCATGCACTGCTCTCTCACTCAATAATAATAATAATTCTTTCTTCTATAGGCCCAAGGCTTGAAATTCTATGGGAGCCAACAGTTATTAGAAGAGATTGGTCGGTACCTTTGACTCCAGTACTTGACTCTAGACTCCTTTATTATTTTGAAACCTAAAAGAATGAAAGCCAGATTTAAACTCGGTGAGATGCGATCTCGAAATGTAAAAAGCCGGAACTAAAACAGCAAGACAGTTTTTCGATGTTTTAACCATTCTTCTAGCTTTCAGCCTGAATTTTCCCCACAAATTTTTCTCTTTCACAAAAAAATGAGCCGAACACACAGCTAAAAGCACACGCACACACATAGGCACGCACGCACGCACACACACACACACACACACACACACACACACACACTGGATATGGAAACAGCTGTAGCAGAGGATCTCATTATATATCTTGGAAAAAACTTATGTCTGCACATCAATTTTTCCATTTTCTCCCTTTTCTCATTCATATATATATTCATATATATATATGTATGTATAACTATATACATACATATATACATACATTTATATGAGAATTGCAAAATCCCGTGGGATGCAACGATCAAGTGCGATAACCCGACCAGACATCGGAAACCGGATATTGTTGTGGTGAGTAAAAGACAAAGAACATGTATGGTAACCTACTTAGAATGCCCCGGTGAAAGCAGGATCGATGTGAAAGAAGAGGAAAAAATAAACTAGGACGATTTGAAATGGGAAATACGAAGGTTTTGGTCAATGAAGGGAGTAGACGTAATACCAATAGTAATTGGTTCACTTGGAAGTATCAGCACCCAGCTACCAGCATGGCTGAAAAAAGATCGGTGCAAGTGTGAGGATAGAACACCTTCAAAAATCAGCGTTGCTTGGAACTGCAAGAATTCTTTGCAGGGTTCTTGAAGCATGACAAGTAAACAAGTGTCACCTTAGTCTCTTGACTGTGGACAGCTGACACTTTCCATGATACCCAGTAAAATGAACTGTGAGTTTTCATATAATAGTAATAATAATAATAATAATAATAATAATAATAATAATAATAATAATAATAATAATAACAACAACGAAAACAATAATAATTTTCAATTCGATATCACATTGTATATTTAGAGTCATTATATTTATTTATTCAATAAATTTGGGTTTTGTTTTTTTTTGTTGTAATTTTCTTTGTAAATTGAAATTGTTTATTAGTTTGTGATTCCGTCGTGTTTTTTTGGGGGCGTTTAGGTCCTGCTTTGATGGTCTCCATTTCATTTCGAATGCGATCTTTACTTCTTCCTCTTCACGCAGGAAATGACGTTCCAGATACATGGGTCGTTTTTCCTTCATCTGAAGGAAAAGCATCTCGGCCGTCAAGAAACAGTCGGTTCATTAAGTCCCCTTGGCGTGTAATCATAGACTGTGGATATAAAAAATATATATAAGTGAGAAACTTAGTAAAACTGGAATGGAACACCGAGAAAGGAATTTTTACAACGTAAATAACAAAATTTTCGCTGGTAAAAACAAAAGTTCTGGGATCTTTTCACTTTGACCGGCAGATTTTTAAAATAATTTTTTTGTAACTAAACACTTTTAAACTTCGTATACTTGTAGTGTGTTACATAAAGCATCTTTTTCTCTTGGCTTTCTTTAGAAAATTCTGTAGTTTGTAAGCTATTTGTTGTTTAATTTCTTACATTTCAGCAATTTCAACCAATCAATGACGTCTACTGAGGTGAATACAATTTCTGCAGTAAACATTTATAATCTGCCGATCAAAGCGAAAATAAACATTAACACCTGTGTGACGTGAGGGCTAAGGAGAAATGAAAGTGTCACCTCTGGAGTTTGCAAATGACCACTATACTGATACATCACTGAACAGAATAAATTTACAAACTATAAATGTCTTTGAATAAGCAGTCACGCATCGGGGAAGGCCTTGAAATCAATGTTACCATCTGGGGACTATGTGTGACCCAGTGATAATAAAAAGACTTGAAAGGAGGTCTGCAATCAAATAACTTTACTTAACACTTTGCAACTAAATCAGTGGAGGCAAAAATGCCTCTCATTTACTTGACAATTTATGCACCACATTGTAGAAATCACAACGTAAGTGTATGTCAAAGCAAACTCTTACACTGTTGTACCATTGAATTACAAATAATGCTCATCTTCTATGCTCGGATGACCCCAGAGCTTCCAAGAATACAAATGTATTCGTCTTTGCATAGATAAAATGACAAAATTGTGGGTGTTAAGTCCCCATGAAGGGATCTTTTTAACTTGTAAGAAGATGAAATTTCATAAATATTACATCATTTGTATCTAATATCTATGGTTAAAATTTCAGCAACAGCAAAAATATATGAATTGTCATGGGGGCTGTGGCCCTTATGCATAGAATATAATTTCCAAATTTCGTAAAGATCCATTCAGTACTTTTGACCTAGTTTTGGATCATAAAAGAAATGACTAAAATTTGGGAGTTAAGGCCCCCATTAGGGTGTCTTAGAATCCTCGTGGAAACTTTGTCATTTTTTTGCCCATGACACTACATGGACCCTAAGTAAGGCATGTGTAAAATTTGAATGAAATCGGTTGTGTAGCTCTCAAGTTTTAGGGATTCACACAAACAAACAGACAGACACATATTCTCAGTTTTATATATATTGGGTGAATTCCATTTTGAAACTTCAGTGCATGAGATGGAAAAGATCCGTATATATGTATATACGTAGGTAAGCATTTATGCATGGATGATATAATAATGATAATAATAATAATAATAATAATAATAATAATAATAACAACAACAACAACAATAATAATAATAATAATGATAATAATGATAATAATAATGATAATAATAATGATAATAATGATAATAATAATAATAATGATAATAATAATGAAGTGCAACAACTACATTTTTCCATCGGAGCAGATCGCTATCCCTCTCATCGTTTATTGGCACCGTCTCTACTGGTTCAAACATCACCGCTGCTACGCTTAACAAAACCACTAGCACAATCATATTCTTGTATATTCTGTGTTCCATTTTTTGATCTCAACTCAGTTCTCTCTTTTAAAAACTTCCAAACTTCTATATTTCAAACTTCCAAATTTCAACTGATTTCAATGGAGCCAGATATAAGGCAGTCCCCAAAACGATTCTTATGAAGTCCCAAGAACAAAATCACCTGTAAATATATCGCTTATAGTTCTTTGTTGTTTTTTTTTACTTTCCCCATTTCTTTGTTTGTGGTTCGGGTTTCTGTTCTTTCTTGTCTGTGTGGTCAGTGCTGTTGTTGCGACTCGTTTTGGTTCGTTCTCCTATGGAAGCGGCGACTCTCTTTTATAGCCGTATTACTCCTCCCAGTCGCTCATAAGGGCACGCCATTTTGCGAGGGAGGAGAATGAACGTATATATATATATATATATATATATAGATGTGTATGTATGTGTGTGTGTGTGTGTATGGAAATACAAAAGAAGATGATAAAGAACAAAAAGAAAAACGTAGAAGAAGAAGAAGACTGGCCAGAACTGGTGACCAATAATTCTTGCCCTCTACACTAATAATAGTGACCATTATTATTATTATTATTATTATTATTATTATTATTATTATTATTATTATTATTATTATTATTATTATTTCTGTTGTGGTGGTGGTATGATTTAATTCTATTTGCTTTGGGAGGCTCATTCCTTATAATAAAAAAGGACAATCCCCCACCCCCGTCGTTATCGAAGGAATTGGAATTTGATTGGTTGTTATCATATACTCTTTATCCTTCTAGCTTCACACTGATTGGAAGAACAAGAACATGCATGTGCACATGCGCACACAGGTACTGCACATGCACACCTATAAATTACATGGAGCAGAAACACACATAATAAATCATATGGAGAAGAAATAATAAATAATATCAAATGGATGTCTTATAAAACTATTCCGAACATACAATAACAGCCATGCTAACAATCCAACACACCTCCTTCATCAGCTGCCACACGGATATCACTATGGTTTCGACACCTGGGGCAGTACCATTCAATCAGACGGTGTCAGCAGCACTAAAATAAGTGTTGTTTGAGAACAAGATACCATAAATTATTGGAGAAGAAACATTTATTAATAATGTCACTGGCAGCCCAGTCCGGGCTAAGAAGGAATATATTCACAGACACGACTGAGTTGGGACCTGTACACATTGGAAGCTATGCCAACATTATGGAATAACAACAGAAAAAAGATGGTATAGGCACACGCCAGAAAAGGTCACAGAAAATGAGAAAGCAAACATACTCTGGGATATGCCAATACACACAGATTAAAATCGCGTAAGCATTTGGGCCTTAATCACTTAATTTCACAATGGTACAATTAAGATCTTTCAACATTTCTTTTAATCCCCTATTAGTCAACCATTAGCTTTTTATCAAATTAATGGCCTTAGTTACAACTTTCATTACCCTGCCCAACTTTAGAGATTTTGCACATAAACTTTCCATATCAATAAAGCAATGACACACAAATTTTCCGGATCCAAAAGACGCTTCTTAAATTCATTCTGAACCAGAGCTACGAACCCTTTTTCACGACCTGCCATGGATGGAGTGCGAACTGTAGCAAGGCCACTCATTTTTTCATTCGGAAAATCAAAATCATTAAGATTGAGTCGACCATTTGAAATAGATCTTTACCTCTAGTTGTCTCATACATTGAATTTCTTCTCGAATGTTGAATTTTGCAGTTATTCCACGTACAAATGTTGCCATCTGAGCAGTATTAGTTAGACAGATCAATTGTTTCATCAATAGCTAATGAATACAATACGAATTCTGCTGAATCATATTTTAGAGAATTTTCTATGTAATCGGTAATATCTTTAATACGATCAGAAACAGTTTTTTGTTTTATAAGCTAATATTTACCAAACAAAGTTTTTCTGGGCATATATTCGCAACAGCAGTAAGGATACGTTCTTTCATGAATTCACTATTGTTCGAGTTTCTTTTAGCAATATTTCGGCATACCACAAAACTAGCTCGAGCAACTGACGCACTTCCAAGAATCAGCTTTTTTAAAAAGAGTTTGTCATTTGGTCAGATTTTCTTTCAAGGAGGCTATCCTGTGATCTTTTCGGTTTGAACGGCAGTTTTTAACATAATTTCAAGGTAACTAAACACTTTTAAACTTCGTATAGTGGTAGAATGTGTGTGTTTATAAAACATCTTTTTCTCTTGGCTTTATTGAGAAAATTCTATAGTTTGTAAGATATTTGTTGTTTTTTTTCTTCAATTTCTGCAATTTCAACCAATCAATGACGTGTATTGAGCTAAAAAACATTCTGTGCCGTATGAATATGTCCCTCGTTTAAGAAACAGTTTGGGTTTATTTAGATTTGTGAAGAAAAAAAAGATACCCTTCCCCAACCCCTAACCCTAACCCTAAAACAGATTCAAATGCAATAGATCGATACTAGGGTCATAATTATGGGTGACAATTTCATATGACACCGCTAGAAAAAACTGCCGTTGAAACTAAACAGAGCCCTATCTTGTCTAAATGTTCAGATTCTATCAAATTTCCACAGGCCTTATGCTTACTCACAAAATGCCTCTAATTTCATATTTTTTATGAACGCTTACTTGTTCATTGTAAATAAGACAAATGCGCTTTTTACCTGTTTCAATAAAAAGAAAAAGCTTCAATTTTCATCAAACAAGACACACTCACCAGCACTTGTCTTTTAGGATTCTTATAACCGCTTGCCATATTGAAAAATCGAAAAATTGATCTTACAAAGTTAACAATGTTACAAACCGGTTAAATTTATATGATCCCTTTCGGAATTTTTGTTATTACCGCTGCCTGGGAAAACCAAAAGCCAACTGGTTCGTAGTCATAACGCGTGCGTTTAGTGTTGTAATAATTAAAAAAAATAAAAATCTGCAAAAAATTTAGCTATTGTTTGGTTCTGCAAAGTTTAACTTAATTTCTCTCTCTCTCTCCCTCTCCCCCCCTCTCTCTCTCTCTCTTGTCCACACAGGTGTTGACAAGTGAGTGGATAGGGGTGGGTGATAACTGATAAACCGATGGCAGATGTCAGTAACACCTGTTGACTTTCTTGACGCCGACTGATAGCAAACATGAGACAAAAGTTATTTTTCAATGCTTTTTCAGAAAAAAATTAGTAATATTTTTTCATAATTCTGTTCGCAAAGCACCAAACTAGTAGTTTCTGTTTCAATGAAGCTTTACTCCTATAATACAGACAATGGACTATATACCTGTTGTAATTTGTTTTTGATTTTTAATAGATTTTTAAATATTTTTTTCTTATCGATTGACAGAAAGAAGGTGAGAATCGATTTCGGAGATTTATTTCGTAAAAACGTGAAAAATGAAATAGGGAGGAAAGTTTAAATACTTGGGGTTCTTGGATATGAATAATTTTTGCACACTATCTTCTACAATCCTTCAGTTTCCGTTTCATATAAAAATCATTTTAATACACGCAATATATTTTTAGTTTTCTCAGCTAAAGTGTAGATGGGTCTCAAGCGGGTGGGACAAACCTAGTAATATGTGTTTTATAGTGAAAACAAAATTTCCATTCAAATGGTAATTACCGGACGATTTCTGTTCGAGCACGACCTTTCTAATCGTAGTGGAAACTCGATCTATGTCGCAAATAGGCATACGAGTATTGTATAAATTTTATAATTGCAAAATTTACTCTATTTTGTACAGAATAAACAAGTTTTGAATGGTACAACAATGCACTATAATACAGACAATGGACTATATACCTGTTGTAATATAGTCATCCATAGTCTGATATTATATTTTGGAATAATATTCCTTCTTCAGATATTCTTAGATGGAGTCGCTTCTCCAATCGATTTTCTAACGGCTTTCCTTTTTTATTTTTTGGGAGCGTCTCAGCAGTGATCTCACGATGCTCCTTCCGGAATTCCTCATGAGAATGTATGAGGTCGGCCATTTCTCAATCTCGTTTGTGTTGGTACATCCGTAGAGCTGCTTCTAAGTCACGTATTATACGTGCAGCCTCTTTTTTTCCCTTCTTTTTTCTTCTGTTATAAACTACAGAGAAGCATATCATCAAAAATGAACCTACACGCATCCAGATGTATCTAAATAATCTATTGATTACCAACCTCCAGCCTGTTGTTCATTTGGGGCCCTGTGTATGAGTGTATATGAGTATAGCTTCCTTTATGCTTAAATTACCCCAAATTCTTTCATTGGCCCCAGTTGTGACTGTTATGCTTTTGTCGGTGTTCCGGCATCTGTCTAGATGTATTCTGAAGGAGTATACTACGAGTACATACGAGTATATTAGCCTGCGGTTGGATTCAGGTAAACTTCAAACCGCTTCTTCTTACTTGCTAAAATCTTAAATCACTGAAGTTTACCACTTCTGTCCATTTATTAGTCAGATGTCAGCCAGCTATTTGAAACACTCTGACTACTACAATGCACAACCTATTGTTCTAAGTACATGTATTTCCTCTCTCTGTCTGTCTCTCTATCTCTCTCTCCGTTTCTCTTTCTTTCTTTCTCTGTTGTTTTACCACCACTCTCTCTGTCTTTCTGTGTCTTCTGCCCCTCTATCATTTTCTTCACTACTTTTGAAGATTACTTGTTGAAATCGTAAGTACATGTATTTACTTTCTCTCTCTCTCTCTCTCCTCTCTCTCTCTATCTCTCTTTCTCCCTCTTTCTCTCTCTCCTTCCCTATCTCTCTGTTTTTCTTCTACCTCTATCTCTACAGTTTTCTGTCTCCCTCACTCCTTCTATAACTTTCCTCGCTGCTTTTGAAGATTGCTTACTGACATCGTAAAATTCTTCAGCCGAATTCACACCTTCACAGAACAATTCAGACAGTAAGCTCCTTTCTCTCGTTAGATTCAGGTAAACTTTAAACACTTTTTCCTACTTGCATAAAGATTAAATCCCCAAAATTTCCACTTATCTCCATTCATTGACATATGTAAGTTACCTATTTGAAACACCCTGAGTGCTACAATGCTGAACCTATTGTTGAAAGTACATGTAGTTCCTCTCTCTCTCACTCTCTCTCTCTCTCTCTCTCTCTCTCTCTTCTCTCTCTCTCTCTGCTTCTCTCCCACCACTATGTCTATGTCTTTCTGTCTCTTTCCCTCTCTCTATCAATTTCTTCACTATTTTGGAGATTACTTGTTGACGTCGTAAACTTCTTCAGCCGAAGTCACTCTTACACGAACCAATTCAAACAGCAAGCTAAGTTTTCCTTAGATTCAGATTTGGTAAAATCTTAAATTCCGTCTTTTGTTAATTCTTAAATTTACATTTGGGAATGGAGGAACGCTGCAGTAGGAACCTCTTCTCGGCCTTGGTGCACCCCCACCCCGTACCATCTTCCCTGATGTCCGCTTGTAAGCGGTCGTCCTACTCTCTCTGCCATTGTGAATGTATTATACTGAACCTGTGTCAAAAGACTTCCTCCTAGTTGACATCGCTTTCTTTTCCTTCATCTAGCTTTTCTGTCAGTAAAAACAAGAGGAAATAAACAACGGTGGTAGAAAAGAGAATTGCTGAAGATATAAACTCCTTGAACAGTGTAGTGTTAATACTTGTCCGGAAAAATAAAAAAATTAAGAATGAATGGTAATTCGAAAAAGTTAGGAAAAAATATGGTGTAGATACAAAGGCCTAAATGTTGTAATTGAAAAACTGAAGCAGCGCATAGAGGCAAAAAAATCAAAGCTAACTTCGTTTGAACATCGGATGAAGCAATACTTGCAAGAGAAAATTTTTAGAAGTGACCAAAAAAGATTTTACCAAGAGATTAATGACGATAAAAAACGTGAAAGATTTGTCCCTGATGGTGATGAAAGTCGACTTTTCTGGAATAAGCAAGACCAACAAAACACTACAGCTGAATGGCTCTGCAGCCTCACGCAAACAGCTTCTCATCCCCAGCAAGAGACTATCCACTTCACAGAAGACAGTATTATAAATATGAGTTAAAAGATAAGCAATTAGAAAGCAGCAGGACCTGATGATGTACAGGGATTTTGGATAAAAAAAAAGTTCAGTAGTTGCCATAAATTGATCGCAGAACAATTTAATGCATTAATCAATGGAGAAGAATAAATTCCGCGCAGGTTGACAAAAGGACGAACGGTGTTGTGCCTGAAGGATGCATCAAAGGGAAATGCTGCTGACAATTACAGACCAATTTCCTACTCCACGTTAATGTAGAAGTTACTGTTAGGAGGAATTCCAGAAGAACTGTATAAATTTCTTGATGAGAACGAAATATCATCGCCGGAACAAAAAAGGTTGTAGAAGGAGATGCAGAGGTACCAAAGATCAACTATTGATAGACAAAATTATAATGCAAGATTGTAAACGAAGGAGAACAAATCTGGGAATGGCCTAGATTGACTATCGCGAAGCTTACGATTCATGAGTCACCGAGTTCTTTCCTGAAGAGAAGTATGGTGGGATGGAAAACTGAACTGAAATCTTACAGAAAAAGCCTGGGCACTTTGGGTATCAGGAGAGGGATTTTTTGTTTTCCGTTATTTTTTTGTTCTCTGCATGATACCCTTATCCTTGGTACTTGGGAAAATGAACCTGGGGTACCAACTAAAGGAAAAATGCCAAACAATCAACCACCTCCTCTTCATGGATGATTTGAAACTGTATGGCAAAAACGAGACACAAGTGAGCTCCTTGGTGAACACGGTCCACTGTTTTAGTACTGATATTAGAATGGAATTTGGACTCAAGAAGTGTTGAATAATTTACCTAAAAAGAGGCAAGATACAGTCCCCAGCAGGGATAGAATTACTGAACAGAGACTTGATTAAGCAAATTGAAACAGAAGGATATAAATACATTGGTGTACTAGAGTTCAACGAGATAACGGGAAAAGAAAAGAGCAACTGAGGACGGAGTATTTCCGAAGTCTGAGGTTGGTGTTGCGCTCAAAATTGAGTGGATGGAATAAAATCCAAGCAGTTAATGCGTGGGCGATAGCAACACTTCGGTATGGAGCAGGAATTATAAAATGGCAAAAGAGAGTAATGAAGAAAATGAATACCAAAACCAGAAAAATGTTGACTGTACACAGAGCCTTCTACGCTAAGAGTGACAGCGATATGTTGTACTTGTCCTGAAGAAAGGGTGGGAGAGAGGTTTGATAAGTTGCTGGGACTTTGTCGAAGCAGAGAAAAACAGCCTAGGGTTGTATATAAAAATGCTGTGGAGCCGCTGTTGAAACACACGAAGAAGACCGGCATCTTCAAAACTGAAAATTGCGTAAGTAAAGAAGAAATGAACAAAAATAAGAAAAAGAATAGAAGGAAAAGAAAATGTATGGTCAGTTTGCAAGAGATGTGAACGCGAAGACAGATTCAGAGGACCAGTGTCTATGGATGAGAAGGTGTGACCTGAAGATAGTAACAGAAACACTCGTATGCACAGCTCAGGAACATGCGTTAAGGACCGATTATATGAAGTGCAGAATTGACAACACTACCAATTGCGACAAATACAGAATGTGTGGTGAGAGGGGCGAAACGGTATGGCACATTGTTAGCGAATGCCTGAAATTGGCACAACACGAATACAAAAGACGACATGTCAATGTGGCAAGAATGATCCATTGGGAGTTCTGTGGATATCACGGCCTACAAAGAGCAAAGATGTGTTATGAGAAAACTTTAGGAGTCACTGAAAATGAGAATTGCAAAATCCCGTGCGATGCAACGATCAAGTGCGATAACCCGACCATACATCGGAAACCGGATATTGTTGTGGTGAGTAAAAGACAAAACATGTATGGTAACCTACTTAGAATGCCCCGGTGAAAGCAGGATCGATGTGAAAGAAGAGGAAAAAATAAACTAGGACGATTTGAAATGGGAAATACGAAGGTTTTGGTCAATGAAGGGAGTAGACGTAATACCAATAGTAATTGGTGCACTTGGAAGTATCAGCACTCAGCTACCAGCATGGCTGAAAAAAGATCGGTGCAAGTGTGAGGATAGAACACCTTCGAAAATCAACATTGCTTGGAACTGCAAGAATTCTTCGCAGGGTTCTTGAAGCATGACAAGTAAACAAGTGTCACCTTAGTCTCTTGACTGTGGACAGCTGACACTTTCCATGATACCCAGTAAAATAAACTGTGAGATTTCATATAATAATAATAATATAATAATAATAATAATAATAATAATAATAATAATAATAACAACAACAACGAAAACAATAATAATTTTCAATTCGATATCACATTGTATATTTAGAGTCATTATATTTATTTATTCAATAAATTTGGGTTTTGTTTTTTTTTATATATATATTTGTTGTAATTTTCTTTGTAAATTGAAATTGTTTATTAGTTTGTGATTCCGTCGTGTTTTTTTGGGGCGTTTAGGTCCTGCTTTGATGGTCTCCATTTCCTTTCGAATGCGATCTTTACTTCTTCCTCTTCACGCAGGAAATGACGTTCCAGATACATGGGTCGTTCTTCTTGTCATCTGATCCATCTGAAGGAAAGGCATCTCGGCTGTCACGCAACAGTCGGTTCATTAAGTCCCTTTTGCGTGTAATCATGAACTGTAGAAATGAATAAAAGAAAAAGAAAACAAGTGAGCAATTTATTAAAACTGGAATGAAACACAGAGAAAGAAATTCTTACAACACAAACAACAAAATTTTCGCTGGTAAAAACAAAAGATCTGAAATAAATGGAGAAATTCGAAAGACGGTTTGTCATATTTACAGATGCAAATTTGTGTTTCATGAGCAGCTTTTGACATTTTCCATCCAAGCGTTTTTTAGCCTAATATCTATACCATTGTTTGTAGCTTTATCAACTTGGAATTTTACCGTTAAAAAGAATTTGCTTCACATCTCTCGAAGTTTCTAAATACTTATAACGTAAGCATCATGAAATTCTCGCTGGTAAGAAGGAAGCTTCTAAAATAGATGATGATTGTAAAATAGATGACTGCTTTGGTACAATGGCAAGATGTCTGGCATGTTTAAAGAAGGTGTGGGTTCGAGTCTTATGTGAGACTAGGTAGAACATTTATTGTAAAACAAAAAAAAAGGAAACAACGACTCAGAATAACGAGTGAATCATTGAGAACAACACATTGTATATATTGGATTAAAATTTTAAACAAGGCCAGCAATTTTGGGCGACAAGAGAGGGAGTTTACATCAACTCCGGTGATCAACGGCTATTTATTTTATCGATTTCGGCGTTCCACTGCTACTTATTTTATCGAACCCAAAAGAATGAAAGGTAAAGTCGATATCGGCCGAATTTGGACTCAGCATGTAAAGATGGACGAAATATCGCTAAGACGTTGCTCGACGTGCTAACGAGTCTGCTAGCTTCGGCGCTTTAGCATATTGTACATATTTGAAGAGATCAAACTTGCATAATATTTGATCCGCGGAAGGCAGCGAGCTGGCAGAATCGTTAGCACGCCGAGCGAAATGCTTTGTGGTATTTGGTCCGCCGCTGCATTCTAAGTTCAAATTCCGCCGAGGTCTACTTTTCCTTTTATTCTTTCGAGGTCGATAAATTAAGTAACAATGAAACTCTGGGGGTCGATGTAATTAACTAGTCCCCTACCACCAAAAATTTCAGGCCTTGTGCCTTTAGTAGAAAGGATTATTATATTAATGTTTTGAGTCCTTTAGTTTAAGAAATAATTATTATTATTTAATCAAAGTGTTGCCAAAGTCTGAATTTATTGCTGTGATTTTCAAGCGCAGGCGTGGCTGTGTGGTAAGTAGCTTGCTTACCAACCACATGGTTCCGGGTTCAGTCATACTGCGTGGCACCTTGAGCAAGTGTCTTCTGTTCTAGCCTCGGGCCGACCAACGTCTTGTGAGTGGATTTGGTTGATGGAAATTGAAAGAAGCCCGTCGTATGTATATATGAGTATGTATATATGTGTGTGTGTGTATGTGTGAGTGTGTGTGTATCTGTTTTTGTGTTTGTCCCCTGACCATCACTTGACAACCGAAGCTGGTGTGTATACATCCCCGTAACTTAGCGTTTCAGCAAAAGTGACCGATAGAATAAATACTAGACTTACAAAGAATAAGTGCTGGGGGTCGATTTGTTCGACTAAATGCGGTGCTCCAGCATGGCCGCAATCAAATGATTGAAACAATTAGAAGGAAAAAGTTCTAAGTTACTAGAAATAAGGAAAAATTGAATATTGTGAAATTTTACCGATTTTTTAAAACACGGGATTTTTTGTTTGTGTATAATTTGGATGGACTTAAATTCTGTCATTAATTTTTGCTTATTGGAAACGCTTCGTCCTATTAACACGAAGACATCTTGTTTGCCGAAACACAGTGGTGTCCGGAAAGGTTTGTTTTATTCTACTTATTCTGACTACTCCCACAAACACACACAAACACACACACACACACACACACACATGCGAGTGTATGCATGTATTTATGTCTGTGTGTGCGCATACGTGCGTGTGTGTGTGTGTGTGTGTGTGTGTGAGTGTGTGTGTGTGTGTGTGTGTGTGTGTGTGCGCTTGTGTGTGTATTTATAGTAGGGAACATCGAGTCCCTCTCCTCCTTCATAATATTGTCGTGTGTCAACGATAGAAATCAATATGAGTATTTGAAATTTCTTTCTTTATATATTTATTTATTCACCCGCCCCCACACACACACACACTTGTCCTCTCATTATCTCTCTCTTTCTCTCTTTCTCTCTCTCTCCCTCCGGCTATTTTTCTTGTTTTGTTGTCTTATTTTCTTTCCAGAACTAATGAATTTATTGCATCATCATTATTATTATTATTATTATTATTATTATTATTATTGTTGTTGTTGTTGTTGTTGTTGTTGTGTTGTTTGTGCAGAGGCGGCACCATAGCCAATGATGATTATCCAAGGAGCGGTTATGACAAGTTGAAATTAATATTGTTAACATTATTATTAACATTACTATTTAAATAGAGAGAAATTAGTTTCCATCATCCTCATCGACATCGTCATCCTCATCATCATCATCATCATCACCATCATGATCATTATCATCATCATCATCACGACGACGACAACGACCACTACCACCACAACAACCATCATCATCATCGTCATCATCATCATCATCATGATCATTATCATCATCATCATCACGACGACGACAACGACGACGACCACCACCACCACAACCATCATCATCATCGTCATCATCAGCACCACCACCACTAAAATTTCAATAATAAACCCTCGTTTAATCACTTGCCTAAGTAATCAAAGTTCGTTGATACACGTCGTAAACACGCCATTGAACTATAATGCTTCTTGCTTAGTCGCCTGTTTATATTTTATTTTCGTTTCGTTTTGCTTTTAGTTTTGCTTTTCGTTACACCGTTTTGCTTCTTTCATCTAATGAGGAATTCAAAAGAGGACATTTGCGTGTTGTTTATAGATTTCGTTTTCTGTTTTCCCTTCTTTTAATTTCCCCGTGTACATTATTAAAAACGAATAGGTTACGCGTTTCCTTTCGGCTTTGATGACAACAATAAATAATAATAATTCTTTCTACTGGAAGCACAAGGCCTCAAATATGGGGGAAGGGATTAAGTCGATTACATCGACCCCAGTGCGTAACTGGTACTACTTATTCAATCGACTCCGAAAGGATGAAAGGCAGAGTTGACCTCGCGGAATTTGAACTCAGAACGTAAAGACAGACGAAATACCTATTTCTTTATTACCCACAAGGGGCTAAACATAGAGAGGACAAACAAGGACAGACATAGGTATTAAGTCGATTACATCGACCCCAGTGCGTAACTGGTACTACTTATTCAATCGACTCCGAAAGGATGAAAGGCAGAGTTGACCTCGTCGGAATTTGAACTCAGAACGTAAAGACAGACGAAATACCTATTTCTTTATTACCCACAAGGGGCTAAACATAGAGAGGACAAACAAAGACAGACAGGTATTAAGTCGATTACATCGACCCCAGTGCGTAACTGGTACTTACTTATTCAATCGACTCCGAAAGGATGAAAGGCAGTTGTGACCTCGTCGGAATTTGAACTCAGAACGTAAAGCGACGAATACCTATTTCTTATTACCCCCAGGGGGCTAAACATAGAAGGACAAACAAGGACAGACATAGGTATTAAGTCGATTACATCGACCCCAGTGCGTAACTGGTACTACTTATTCAATCGACTCCGAAAGGATGAAAGGCAGAGTTGACCTCGTCGGAATTTGAACTCAGAACGTAAAGACAGACGAAACCTATTTTTTATTTTCCCACAAGGGGCTAAACATAGAGAGGACAACAAGGACAGACATAGGTATTAAGTCGATTACATCGACCCCAGTGCGTACTGCTACTTATTTATCGACCCCAAAAGGGTGAAAGGCAAAGTTGACCTCAGCGGAATTTGAACTCAGAACGTAAAGACAGACGAAATACCGTAAGCATTTCGCCCGGCGTGCTAACGATTATTTTCTACTCTAGGTACAGGTCCCCAAATTTTGGAGAAGAAGGCCAGACGATTAGATCGACTCCAGTACGCAACTGGTACTTAATTTATCGACCCCGGAAGAATGAACGGCAAAGTTGACCTCGGCAGAATTTGAACTCAGAACGTAGAGGCAGACGAAATACCACTAAGCGTTTCGCCCAGCGTGCTAATGATTCTGCCAGTTCGCTGTCTTACAACAATAAATAATAATAAAATAATCCTTTCTACTCTAAGGTAGAAGTCTTGAAATTTAGGGGAGGGGGATAGTCAATTACATCGACCCCCAGTGTTTCACTGGTACTTAATTTATCAACCACGAAAGGATACAAGGAAAAGTCGACCTCGGCGAAATTTGAATTCAGAACGTAAAGACAGACGAAATTTTGCT
>NW_021833278.1:67500-77181 GCF_006345805.1 Octopus sinensis
TCCTATATAATCGGTTTAATCCGTTTGT
The DNA here is from genome assembly GCF_006345805.1 of Octopus sinensis. Taxonomy (NCBI): domain Eukaryota; kingdom Metazoa; phylum Mollusca; class Cephalopoda; order Octopoda; family Octopodidae; genus Octopus; species Octopus sinensis. The sequence goes on from NW_021833278.1 coordinate 67,529, forward strand.
CTGTCCTTGTTTGTCATCTCTGTGTTTAGTCCTTTGCGGGTAGTAAAGAAGTAAAGAAGAAATATTTTATTTACCCAGAAAGAATGAAAGATAAAGTCTACATCGGCGGATTTTCAACTCAGCAAAGAGCCATAAGAAATGCTAAACATTTTTTCCGGGGTTTTAACAATTCTGCCTACTTCGGAATGAATTTCTCTCTCAGTACCACACTACGTTCAGTAATCACAGGGTTCAAAGTAAAGCATCACTATGTACTACTTCTTCTTTAGGAACCTTCTAGACTTCTTAAAGAGGGTTGATTCCATCACCTTTGGTATTAAGTCTGTTTCGAACTTAACTTACAGGGATCATCATATGTGAGTTTATCCAGGCCTTTTAGGCGTTGAAGCTGAGACTAGGAGAAAAATTCCGCCCCACCGCTGATTGGAGCGCCAGTCCGTTCCCAGGCTAAATTCTTCCTCCTCCTTTAAAAATAATAATAATCCTTTCTACAGTGACACAAGGCCTGGAATTTCGGGGGAAGGGTCTTGTTGATTGTATCAACCCCTGTACTCAACTGATATTTCTTTCATCGGCGCTCAAAAGATGAAGGGCAAAGTCGGCTTCGGCAGGATTTGAACTCAGAGCGTAAAGATTTAGAAAAAATGCTACTTTGCATTTTGTCTTATCGATTCTGCCCGATCTCTACCTTAAGTGGTTTCAAATTTTGGCATCTGCAGTTTTGAGTGGGGAAGTTTGTTGGTTACATCTACTCCAGTACTTGACTAGTACTTTATGTTATCGACCCCCAAAAGTATCAAAAGAAAAGTCGACCTCGGCAGAATTTGAACTTAGATCTAAAATACCGGAATAAACACAACGAAGCATTTTCCCGATGCGCAAACGATTCTGCCAGTTAACCGCTTTACTTCGATCACCAACGTTACCAGCTGATTAGCTCAAAGAAAGTAATATTGAAAATATCTTTGAAAAATTAAGGCCGTTAAAAGATGTATCTCTCGTCCTACATGCACCTGTCCCCAGTACCCATATAAAATTGTGAACCGCCACTCAAATTGATGAAAATTGGCTATTGCAGAATTTGAACTCAGAAAGTAAAAGCGAACGAAATTCCGCTAAGCAACGATTCTGCCAGCTCACCGCCTTAGTTATCAGCAAAATATTGAGATCTAGATAATCGATTGTATCGCCCACGTATATATCTCTATATCTATATACATATATATATATCTGTATGCATACACACACACACATATTTATATGTATAACTATATACGTATAGACTGAGAAGCTGCATCAACGGCGAAATACTTATCTGTCGCTCGCGCAGCCACTTTTGATGCAATATCGTTCCGCCTAACTCTGAAGTATACATGGCGTTTTTTAACATAATACGTATATATAGACATTTTTCCCGGACAAAAGCCGCAACGTCTGACTTTTCAATAACGCAAACATGTTAAGTGTGTTACGCTGATACAGGCTTTACAGTAGATCTGCTGGTACTGCATAATTAGAATCTCTCTCTCTCTCTCTCGAGATATATATATATATATATATATATATATATATATATATATATATATATTATCTTGTCTATCTATCTAGCTAGCTATCTGTCTATCTGCTTATCAATCAATCAATCAAGCAATCTCTCTATCTATCGCTATCTCTCTCACTATATATGCGTGTATATACATATATATATATATATAAAAAGGAAATGAAGAAAATGCTGACAAAATAATTTAAGTAATTTAAGTAATTTAATTAGGTGAAAGTTCTATATATATATATATATATATATGTGTGTGTGTGTGTGTGTGTGTGTGTGTGTGTGTGTGTGTATGTGTGTGTATGTGTGTGTGTGTAGTGTGTGTGTACCAGTATTGGAACTGCTTGTTGTTTGGAGTAGAGTCGCTAGAATGATGGACAAAACATCTCGTGGTATTTTTTAATGTACCTCCCTCTTTCTTCTCCCCTCTTCTCTATTCATTGATTTTTATACAATATTATCACAATCATATTAAATTATTCTATTTCGTTGTGCTCTTTCCTGAAAATATAGTATGAAGAAATATTCTTGTTATATCTACGAAATATCTCTTTAAAAGTGTCACACACACACACTTTCATAGCCTGTATTTGTGGTGTTTGTTGCAATAATTAACAACACACAGGGCGGTGGACTGGCAGAATCGTAAGCGCGCCAGATGAAATGCTTAGCGGTATTTCGCCCGTTGAAAGGCGGCGAGCTGGCAGAAACGTTAGTACGCCGGATGAAATGCTTAGCGGTATTTCGTCTGTCATTACGTTCTGAGTTCAAATTCCGCCGGGGTCGACTTTGCCTTTCATCCTCTCGGGGTCGATAAATTAAGTACCAGTTAAGCACTGGGGGTCGATATAATCGACTTAATACCTATGTCTGTCCATGTTTGTCTCCTCTATGTTTAGCCCCTTGTGGGTAATAAAGAAATAGGTATTTCGCCCGTTGCTTTGTTCTGAGTTCAAATTCCGCTGAGGTCGACTTTGCCTTTCATTCTTTCGGGGTCGATAAATTAAGTACCAATGAAACACTCCCACAAAATTTCAGGCCTCGTGTCTGTAGTAGAAAAGAACAATTAACAATACCGGGTTGTTAGAATTGCTAGATAAAGGAACCCCAACTTCCTGAAATCATACCCAATTGTTCTTAAAAATGAAGGGTTATTTAGAGCTACATAGCAACAACAGCAACAACAACTCGGACGTATAACTTTTGAAATGAAACATATATTAACACAATTGAAACAGATTTATTACTGAGAGCCACGGTGGAGTGACTGAAGCCTGTACGATCTGGTTTCCAGTACTTTTAGGATTTATATTGTCTAACGTCTTCCTGGGCCGGTATAACCAATAGTGAGTCAAGCTATACGCCTTGTTCTATTTATGTTTCAGGTTCGAATCACGCTGAGGCTGGAGTTTCCTTCGACTCTTCAAAGGTAGATGACATAAAGTACCAGTTAAAAACTGGGATTCATTAAAGTGTCTGTCTCTTCCACACATAACACTTAGTGCACGTGATTCAATTTTTGCGGTCTGAGTTCAAATCCTGCCTAGATTGGATTTTCTTTTTATTGTTCAAGAGCAAATAAGATAAAATACCAGTTGAAAACTGGGGTCGATATAATAGTCTCTCTCCTACTCATACAACATTGGAATTTCAGTGCCCTTGGGTCAATATTGGTTGCATTTTCCTATAATTCTCCAGTGGGGTGGGGCTAAGGTAAAACAAAGCAACATACAAAAAAATGAAGATTGGTCTAAATAACCCTACCTTCACCCACCCCAAACAAATGGCAGTGTACCAAATTGAGATGCCAACGTTTGTTTTCAGTCAAGCAGTGAGCTGAAAAAATCGTTAGCACGCTGGGTAAGATGTTCAGCGGGATTTCATCCGTCTGCACGATCTGAGTTCAAATTCCGCCGGGGTCCATTTTCGCTTTTCATCCCTTTCGGGGTCTATAAAATAAGCATCAGTTCAATCCCTCCCCCGAAATTGTTGGCGCTGTGGCAAAATTTGAAATTAATATAAACTTTCAGTATGGAATCGTGCAGAATGAATCTTTAGCACGCCGGCAAGATGTTCTGCGGCATTTTGTCCCTCATCGCGTTCTGAGTTCAAATTACACTGAGGTCGACTTTGCTTTTCTTCCTTTGTGGGGTCTATAAAATAAGTACTGATTGAATACAAGGGTCGATGTAATTGACTTCCTGACCTTGTACCAAAATTGCAGGCCTGCTGGAATTAACTTTGTCGTGCATCCTTCTAGGACTCGATTACATAGATACCTATTTCTTTATTACCCACAAGGGGCTAAACATAGAGGAGACAAACAAAGACAGACATAGGTATTAAGTCAATTACATCGACCCCAGTGCGTAACTGATACTTAATTTATCGACCCCGAAAGGATGAAAGGCAAAGTCGACCTCGGCGGAATTTGAACTCAGAACGTAACGGCAGACGAAATACCACTAAGCATTTCGCCCGGGGTGCTAACGTCTCTGCCAGCTCGCCGCCTTACCAGTAACTTATACTGGTTCGATTCAATCAATTACACCTATCCTTTACACAATCGTTATCTGGTACCAAGGTTAAGAACAAGTACAGTATGTGATCCAATTTATTTATACGGCATTGAGGAATTTTGGGAGAATGAATTAAAGAAACGTCTTTTAATCCAGTAAATCAAGCTAACCAACCACATGGTTCCGGGTTCAGTCCCACTGCGTGGTACCTTGGGCAAGTGTCTTCCGCTATAGCTCCGGGCCGACCAATGCCTTGTGAGTGGATTTGGTAGACGGAAACTGAAAGAAGCCTGTCATATATATATATATACATATATATGTATGTATGTATGTATGTGTGTGTTTGTGTGTCTGTGTTTTTGTCCCCCTAGCATTGCTTGACAACCGATGCTGGTGTGTTTACGTCCCCGTCACTTAGCGGTTCGGCAAAAGAGACCGATAGAATAAGTACTGGGCTTACAAAGAATAAGTCCCGGGGTTGATTTGCTCGACTAAAGGCGGTGCTCCAGCATCGTCGCAGTCAAAATGACTGAAACAAGTAAAAGAGTAAAGAGTAAGAGTAATACCTGTTGGTCCAACTAGTGGTAAAATGGCGGAATGGTTTAGAGCATTGAGCCGCTCTTCTGATGATCAATGAATTGTACTTTATCACAGGTGCTGCATAGAGTTCGTAACAAAGACGAAATACTGTCTCTCCACAAACGTGGTTAACTATAAGACGTACGTATCATCTGTGATGAGCCAGTAAGAGAACCTTCTATGCTGCGGCTCACTCAACCTGATAAAAATAGCAACCAAATTCTTCCTAATTTTTCCCACTACAAGATTTAAAAGTAACAATAATAATAAACTTTGGAAAATATAGTTCTACATATGTAAATAGTCGTGATGGGAACCGTTAACCTTCGCCAGCAGTAAGAACACTATAGAAATTACGAGTGTTAAACTCACTTATTGAACTGAAGATGGCGGAATAGGAAGCGAGTCGAAAGCATGTGTCGAAATCAGTGTGGTACTGCATGTATCTATGCATGCATTGATGTATAAGTGTATATATTCATATATATATTTCTTTACTACCCACAAAGGGCTAAACATAGAGGAGACAAACAAAGACAGATAAAGGGATTAAGTCGATTACATCGACCCCAGTGCGAAACTGGTACTTAATTTATCGACCTCGAAAGGATGAATGGCAAAGTCGACCTTGGTGGAATTTGAACTCAGAACGTAACGACAGACGAAATACCGCTAAGCATTTCGCCCGGCGTGCTAACGTTTCTGCCAGCTCGCCGCCTAATATTCATATATATATATATATGTATGCATGTATGTATCTATGTATGCATGTATATATATACATGTATGTATTCTCACATATGTACGTATGCACGTATGTATATATGAGTACATGGATGTATGCATTTATACATATATGAAAGTATTTATATGAATGTATATCATATATCATATATATATATCATATATCATATATCATACGTATATGCGTGCGCGTGTGTATGTTTATTTATGTAAATATGTGTGTGTATGTGTGGTAGTTAGCACAGCTATACAATTGAAAGAGAGTGCGGCGTTCGAAACCCGCAGGTGATGTTACAGCCTCTCCTAGCATTTTCAATTTTATAATTAAATATATGTATGCATTTATTTAAATACCTAGGTATGTACATATCTATGAATGTACAATAAAAACTTAGATAAAACTTAAGATATGTTTCGACCAAAGATTAGCACCACTTTATAGGATTATCTAAATCCTTTTTAAGTCAAGTTTTGTTTATGGTACATTCAAGTAGTGAGATCTTGTTGAGTGAGTTGTATCCAGGTATGGGTGGCTTATCTGGTATTCCTTAAAGAAATCTGTCCAGACTCCGTTTAAAGGTGATGGGACCCTTTTCCTCTTTAATCAGTTTTGGGACAATGTTAAACAGGGCAAGGCCTGTCGAGGAAAAGAAATTATGTCGCAGTGTACCTATATGTTGTGATCTTGAATTGGGCAGGAGACGTATGGCCCGTGGTCCCAGCCTTGGATGAACCTTGAAACTAATATTCAGGTCATTTGGGCAATGCTGGCAGTATATTCTCCACAGCGTACAAATGATGTAACACTCGCGGCGGCGCTGGAGAGAGTAGAGTTCCAAGGCTTTGAGGCGGTCCCAGTAATCGAGATCAATCATGCCCATGTATGTATGTATATAAATATGTTTGTATGTATGTGTTTATGTATGTATGTATGTATGTATGTATGTATGTATGTATGTATGTATGTATGTATGTATGTATGTACGTATGTATGCATGAATTTATATATTGAAGACTTGAAGACTTGAACACCTATGAAGATTCATGAAATTTTGATATTTCGTAACATTATTTTTTTGGAAATATATTCAATTCGGGAAAAATCTGGATTAGCTTAATTTAAATTTGACTAATTGGGGCCGGTAGTAGCAACTTTCATTAAATCATCCCGTTTGCAGAAACGCAACGTGTACCGGTAATGTATATACTTACTTTAGTATAATTATACTGGAAATTGTGTTTTTAATTCAGGTTGTCTACATAGAGGAATTACTAAGGTTTCGCATGCAGTGACGGCTAAGATCTTTGGGTATACTTCATAATAAAGTTCAGAATGAAAAATAAACACGGTTGACAAGTCAGAAATTTACATAAAAGAATAAAATATGCGTGAGTGAGAGAGAAAAGGGGGAGGAAGATAGATAGATGTGCACGCATATGTGGCTGCATGCATATGTACGTGTTCACATGTATATACGTACATGCGTATGCACTTCATCTACACACACAAACACACACACATATTCATATATATATATGTATAGCAGATACACATACAGACACAGACGCACATAATATGCATGGATGTATGGATGTATATATATATATATATATATATATATATATATATATATATATATATATATATATACAAAAAATACATACATACATACATACATACATACATACATACATACATACATATTGATATATATCTGCGTATATGTATGTATATGTTTGTGTCTATGCATATATGCATAGGCATAAATATATACACTCATATCGATATCAATATATATGCTTATATGTATGTACATATATACATATTTGTGTGTGTATGTGTGTGTGAGTGTGTGTGGGGGGAGGGCATTCTCTCCCCAAAAGCTAAAAGCAACCAACAATGTTTTTTTAAAAAAGTTTCGAGTCTATGATCCAAACAAGTCCAAAGCCAAAATCTCTCAAGAGGGGCGCTGAGTAATTTAAATGCATATCTAAATTCGCCATTAATTACTGGAACAAATCTAATATTACAACAGATGGCTAATTAATTCATCACAGATGTTTTCATATATCTCTAATATAATGTTAGCACCTGCTCTATAGCTAAAATCTTGGTCAACGACTGTCTATACTTTCTTTTCATATTCCAAATTGCAATGTCTGTTCTGTTAGCCTATATTTTTTCTGGAGTTTTGACAGAAGCTTTTGTACCAGCATTCTTTTATATTATGGTTGGGTATACCTTGCATATCATTGTATCTTGTAATTTGTTTGTCTTCAATAGCATTCTTTCTCCTACTGGCATGTATGTATATATGTATACATATATACGTGTATGTATGTATTTGTGTACATATGTATATATATGTATAAACGTGTATGTATCTACAAATGTATGAATGTATGTTAGTAAAGAAGTCATTGTATGTGTGGGTTTTTTATGTGTATGCCTTTCTGTGTCACTATACTTCTATTCATATGTGTACATGTGTATACCAGTATGTATATGCGCATTCATGTGTATATATACACTCTCTCTATAGTTGAAAGGATCACCTCAACGGCAACGATTTCACCGTCTTGATTCACTTGTGTTATGTATATGTATGTTTTTATGAATGTGTACATATGTATGTATATATATATATTTGTATATATATATATATATAATATATATAATATATATATATATATATATATTATATGCATGTAACTATATATATATGTGTGCGAGTGTCTATATATATACATATATATGAGCATGTTTGCATATATATAGGTATATAAGTATGCATTTATGTATGTATGTATAATATTAATAATAATAATAATAATAATAATAATAATAATAATAAAATAATAATAATAATAATAATAACAATAATAATAGTGAAATGCTACACTTACATTTTTCCATCGGAGCAGATCGCTAGCCCTCTCGTCGTTTATTGGCACCGTCTGTACTGGTTCAAACATCACCGCTGCTACGCTTAACAAAACCACTAGCACAATCATATTCTTGTATATACTGTGTTCCATTTTTTAGATCTCAACTCAGTTCTCTCTTTTAAAAACTTCCAAATTATATTTCAACTGATTTCAATGGAGCCAGATATAAGGCAGCCCACAAAACGATTCTTATGAAGTCCAAAGAACAAAATCACCTGTAAATATATCGTTTATAGTTCTTTGTTTTTTTTTTTTTACTTTCCCCTCTTCTTTGTTTGTGGTTCGGGTTTCTGTTCTTTCTTGTCTGTGTGGTCAGTGCTGTTGTTGCGTCTCGTTTTGGTTCGTTCTCCTATGGAAGCGGCGACTCTCTTTTATAGCCGTATTACTCCTCCCAGTCGTTCACAACGGCACGCCATTTTGCGAGGGAGGAGAATGAACGTGTAAGTGTGTGTATGCCGTATGCAGGTGTGTGTGCATGCTTGTCTGTATATGTGTATGTGTGTGCATGTGTGTGTGTACGTGTACACGGTGACCTGCAGGTGTATGTGTGTTCCAAGGTGCGTATATGTTCGCGTGTGAGTGCGTGCGTGCGTGAGTGTGTGAGTGTGTGTGTGGAAATAGAAAAAATATGATGAAAAAGAACAAAAAGAAAAACGATAAAGGACAAAAAGAAACAAAAAACGAAGGAGAAGAAGAAGAAAGAAGAAGAAGAAGAAGAAGAAGAAGAAGAAGAAGAAGAAGAAGAAGAAAAGATTAGCCAGAACTGGTGACCATTATTCTTGCCCTCTAGTCTAATAATAGTGACCATTATTATCGTCATCATCATCATTATTATTATTATTATTATATTATTATTATTATTATTATTATTATATTATTATTATTATCATCATCATCATCATCATCACATCATCATCATCATCATCATCATCATCATTATTATTATATTATTATCATTATTTTATATTATTATTATCATTATTAATTATTATTATGTATTATTATCATTATTATTATTATTATTATTATTATTATTATTATTATTTTTTATATCATTATCATTATTTTATTATCATTATTATTATTATTATTATCATTAGTGATGTTGTTGTTGTTGTTGTTGTGGTATGATATCATATTTTTATTTGTTTAGGGAGGCTCATTCGTTCTAATCAAAACAAAGGCCAGTCCCCCCACCCCCGTCATAATCGAAGTAAATGGAATTTGATTGGTTGTTATCGAATACTTTTTATCCTTCCAGCTTCACACTGATTGGAAGAACGAGAACATGCATGCACACATGCGCA
>NW_021833279.1:0-35000 GCF_006345805.1 Octopus sinensis
ATATATATATATATATATATATATATATATAAACATTATTGGTGAATTGAAGAAATGGAGCTGAACGCAGATTGAACAGAAATCGTTTTATTTCATTCTACACGTGTTTCGAAAGGCACAAATTACCAAAATCCGGTTGAATAATGGGACCATATTGTGTCTTTCTCTTCAGGAAGAAAAAAGGAAATCCGTTAGAGAAACAAAAACAGAACAGAGGCGGAGCAAAAACCAAATCGAACTATGCTCCTAAGAGCCCATGGCGAAATTTTATCAGTGTATGCTGAGAACCGGTGGCTGAAGAATTCTACAGGTCAGGCATCGGTCAATCATGTGGGTGAGGGTGTATAGATGTTCTTAGTGACCGAGAATAAAGTTCTGACTATTTAAGGAATATTGGATGTTTTATAAGGGGCGAGAAAAAATCTACTTAGAGACGTTGTGTGTGTATACTGTTCTATATATGTGTGTGTTGGCGTAGGGGTAGAAAAACTTTTTGTGTACGTGTGTGCGTTTGATCGTTCGGCTGTCAGTGGCTACTGCCGTGATAACCGTTGGGTGGCAGAAAGAAAAAAAATATATATATTATGTTTTATGTGTGTGTGTGTTCATCTGAGCCTGCCTTGTCAAGGAAACCCCCGCTGAGGTGAAAAACCAAGCCCCGTTTGTCTAACAGGAGTAATTCCCCTTGCAGTGGATATCGTAGATATCTTAAAGGCTATTTCAGAATTTGTTACCAAGGGCTATGGGTGCGGTATTATTTATAAACGCTATTTAAAAGCCAGATAAGTGTAACGCCGCCAATGGGGGCATCGAAAAGCCGACTGTAAGAGCCCGTTTACCATCCGGCCTCTGGCAAACAAAATATGGAAGAGTTCGGAGACACAAAGGTTACACTGTCTTCTGCCCCTATCAAATGGGAGGGCCACCGACAAAATTGACCATTCCAGCCTGTGGCCCTCCCATTTGATAGGGGCAGTCGGTGGCCCTCCCATTTGATAGGGGCAGAAGACAGTGTAACCTTTGTGTCTCCGAACTCTTCCATATTTTGTTTGCCAGAGGCCGGATGGTAAACGGGCTCTTACAGTCGGCTTTTCGATGCCCCCATTGGCGGCGTTACACTTATCTGGCTTTTAAATAGCGTTTATAAATAATACCGGCACCCATAGCCCTTGGTAACAAATTCTGAAATAGCTTTAAGATATCTACGATTATCCACTGCAAGGGGAATTACTCCTGTTAGACAAACGGGGCTTGGTTTTTTCACAGCGGGGGGTTTCCTTGACAAGGCAGCTCTCAGATGAACACACACACACATAAAACATTAATATATATATATTTTTTCTTTCTGCCACCCAACGGTTATCACGGCAGTAGCCACTGACAGCCGAACGATCAAACGCACACACGTACACAAAAAGTGTTTTCTACCCCTACGCCAACACACACATATATAGAACAGTATACACACACACACGTCTCTAAGTAGATTTTTTCTCGCCCCTTATAAAACATCCAATATTCCTTAAATAGTCAGAACTTTATTCTCGGTCACTAAGAACATCTATACACCCTCACCCACATGATTGACCGATGCCTGACCTGTAGAATTCTTCAGCCACCGGTTCTCAGCATACACTGATAAACAGTTTCGCCATGGGCTCTTAGGAGCATAGTTCGATTTGGTTTTTGCTCCGCCTCTGTTCTGTTTTTGTTTCTCTAACGGATTTCCTTTTTTCTTCCTGAAGAGAAAGACACAATATGGTCCCATTATTCAACCGGATTTTGGTAATTTGTGCCTTTCGAAACACGTGTAGAATGAAATAAAACGATTTCTGTTCAATCTGCGTTCAGCTCCATTTCTTCAATTCACCAATAATGTTTTAATTTCAATTATCCGCACAACGCACGGTTGCAACGCCAGATGGTTGTACCTCCACCGTGCTGTGTTACTGCTGTGATTTTTGCTACTAAGGTTATCGGTTAACTTTTGATTAATCTACACAAGATTATTCATCTTTCTATTTCACATATATATATATATATTATATATATATATATATGTGTGTGTTTGTGTGTATGTGTGTTTTGTGTGTGTGTGTGTTTGTATATGTCTGTGTGCTTGTGTGTGTGTGTTTGTTTGTGTGTGTGTGTGTTTGTATATGTGTGTGTGCTTGTGTGTGTGTGTGTTTGTATATGTGTGTGTGTATAGCACCTTTCTTTCAATCTCAATCTACCAAATCTACTGACATGGCTTTGGTGTGTGTGTGTGTGTGTGTTTGTGTGGAAGCGCTGTGGCCCAGTGGTTAGTGCAGCGGAGTCACGGTTGTAGGATCGCGGTTTCGATTCCCAGACTGGGCGTTGTGAGTGTTTAAAGCTCTACGAGGCTCAGGGAGTGGGTTGTGTTGATCTCTGCTGTACTCTTTCGCTACAACTTTCTCCCTTTCTTCTGTTGGCCTGCTCGCTTAGCCCGCGGGATGGCGTCATTTGAAGGCGAAAACAATGCGAAGCGCATTGTGACCGGCGATGTGTAGCAACAACTGATAGCCTGGTCGGTCACGGTGAACACGGAGATATATATATGTATCATACGCACACAACACACACACATACACACGTACATACACACACACCAGCACAGATGCCCTCATCTACCCCCAACAAACAATACTCATACTGATACGCACGCACTAATACACAAATGGGCACAGACACACACGCACATACACACACTTAAGCGCACACACGCACACAAGCACACGCACGCACACGCACGCACAAATTCACATATACGCCGATACTTATACATACACACAATATATGCCTACACGCATACACACACATACACATACGTATATACATACAGACACACACACACACGCACGCAAAAAGATGCGCACACATACGCACGCACACACGCATATTAATTCACATACCCAAAACTCACAACGCCACGGATACACGTATATACACCCATATACGCTTACACACACACATACAAACGCACATGTACATGCACATCAGAAACACGCACATACATACACACACACACACACACACAAATGAACACACATATACATCCCATACACTCGGCACACAATTATACATACACGCTCACAATTATACATACATGTATACACACATACGCACGTACAAGCACACACTCACACATACTCTAATTAAAGCACAGTTATTCACCACACACCCAAACTCTATGCATACACACACTGACACACACACATACGTACACACACACACAATACAAACAAAACACACACACGATACATATACATACCCGCACACACACACATACTTCAAAGTAGCAGTACCTACTACTTGACCTGGGGTAGAGACAAAAGGAGCCACGCCCAATTCCTTCTTCCTTGACCTTAACACTACTAGCCCTACACCATGCAAAGATTAACAGCCACAACCACACACACATACACACACACACGCACACACACGCACACACACACACACGTGTCAACTTTGCACACATACACACATACACACACACGCACACGCAGACCTCCGCGTCCGCACATATCCACACTTACACACACATTCTTCCTCCTCTACAACTCTCCTGTCTTTGAAAGAACTTTTCTTCACCCATTTCCTTACGGTCATTCAAAATGTGTGCGCGTGTGTACCGTTGGCGATCTTTTTTCCTCTGTCTTCCCTTCTCAGGATCTTTCCTTCTCGTATGTTTCCGACGAAGAGCTCCGCTCGAAACGTTAAACCCTCCTTCTTTCCTTCTTTCCTCAGCGTCCAATATACTCTCTTTGTTCCACGTCCTCGCGTTATGTGGTGCTTTGTGCTTTCTTGTTTGAATTAAATTTAACTATTATATACATGTGTGTGTCTCTATATATATAATATATATATATAATATATATAATATATATATATATATGTAGAAATATGTGTGTGTGTATATATAATATATATATTATTATGTGTGTGTGTGTACTAGCAGACATACCCGGCATTGCTGGGGATAAAACGGGAAGTTGGTATATAATATATTCGAGTCATTTTGAAACAGGTGATGGGAAGTGCAACATTGACAACAAAACATTTGTAGAGTAAATGGGCTAATTCGACTAAGCAACATGCTATGCGTCCGTTTGGAGTGTTTCAACCCTAACATGTCATGCAAAATTGGAGGTGGGGTTGTGTGATTTTTGAACGCACCAAAAAGCTGTCAGTGGATATACTCTCCTTTGCAGCAGTGTGCGCTGTGTCTAACACGACCCATCATCGGAAATTTTGACACACACGTCGGGTTTCTTGTCCTACACGTCACTCATAGAGTAAATTTAGACGAACTGTGGTTGTTCATTCGCGGGTACCAGGGAACCATTGAGGGGATAGATTGCCATTGAACTTTGACGTCGGCGTAAATTCATGTTTATCTATCTTCTTAGATTCACCAAAAGATGTCAATTGAAATGCAAAGTTGTATTGTCTGATATTGTTCAGAAAATCCTTTGACTGGATTGAAGCGCCTTCTAGAAGATTCCTAAGGGGTTGAGATGGTAGTGTTGGCAATGATACCTGTCCGAATATGTTGTCATCTATTGCATTGTTTTAAGTTCTAATCGATTATAAATACCCTGAAGTTCTATTTATATGATGCTATTTCTATTTTTTCACAGAACCGTTTCATCTCCAAGAAATCTCTCGACGATAAACCTGATGATACACCCAAGTAAGAACTAATTTATAGTTAAAGTCGTTTTACCCGTGTCTCCTTAAGTAATGATTTATAATTTTAAGCAACTTTGAATTATTCCACATTACTAATCCTATGTCCACAGTAATATATACTAAGACACTTGCCTGAATTATTTCAAAATATATTCTACTTTACAAGATTTCCTAAATAAAATATTACTCTAATATACTATGATAATTATGTGTGTATATGAGTACATATGCAACGCTACGTCGAGAATTGTACCAAGCCTCTTCATCTGAGAATCAAATGCCCGAGCTGTCGCTTCACTGCGTTTTATATCTACAATTCAGCATTCTGTCCACTCTTGTGCTTCAATAATTCGTGAATAGAACCCGAATAATTATGTTCCACTTTCCTACAAAGTCGGTATTTGTCAACCCTGCCTTGGTGTACCCGGCAGCCAATCCATTCAATGCACGTTGTTTGACAATCAGATGAATCACGTAGCAGCATGTCGTCTACAAATAACAGTCGACCGATCACGTAGAGATGAATTAGGAATCCTCTACCACAATGGCTGCGCATATTCAACCAGATCACAAAAAAGAATGTGAGAGGGGGCACTAACATGCACCTTCAACTAAGTGAAACATTCACGTTGAAACTTTCGACTTTTACATAAATACAATCATTTGAACATCCATATAAGTACTTTATGGCAACCAGTATTTGCCCATTAAACTCAACTTCATGTAAACCATCCGCAACATGCCCCAGGGCACGTGATCTTTGTGCCTTTTTCGTGGTTTACAGCGTATAAACTTGGAAATATTTCAGTGTTTTTTCAGTGTTTGCTGGAGATCTGCTTTGAACGACTCTCTGGTTGGGGTGTACTGCGTCCCGGACAGTAATCTTGGGCACGACATTTTCCCTACTTATCGTTTCCCTGACA
Organism: Octopus sinensis; assembly: GCF_006345805.1. Lineage (NCBI taxonomy): Eukaryota > Metazoa > Mollusca > Cephalopoda > Octopoda > Octopodidae > Octopus > Octopus sinensis. Next base: position 5,637 of record NW_021833279.1, read on the forward strand.
TCTAGTGTAGACTTTTTTCTATTAGAAACACAATCTTTGGTCTCTGTTTGAAAAAATTGTGATTGTCACCCCATATACCATTGCCTTGGTGTGTTTTCCACAGGTCCCATCCACCTAGCATACATTGGTCACTCAGAGAATACCATTTGTATTTAAGGTTTCTAAAATAAAGCCGAACGTCCTTATCACCAGCAGCTTTATCACTTTTAAGTGAATTTAGCTCAAATAAGCGTTCAACCGAAGAAGAACCTGCCGAATAAATAATACATCACGAATCCATTTCGATGTCCCACTTCATTCAGGATGGTCACTCTCAATTTGGATGCAAAAGTCTCCACAATTTTATATCTGATCCAGCATCCACAGCGGCTTCCAACTGTATTCTGTAGTCGCACTGGACTTAACAATTTCTAGTGTTCGGCAGACTGTAGGAATTTTTCAGGGTTTCAGACATTTAGGTAGTGACGAGTTGACAACTCCACCCTTCCTTTTACCCAAACGTTCAGCAAAGACTAAAGATGACCGAAATCTATCAAAAACCTCTGTCACCAAGTATTTCTATTCCAGGCACCCTTATAATTATCCCTGTCTTCAAATAATATATATACCATAGAATGAAGAGTGTGTATCCTGCACTGAAGGCTGCTATGACCTCTCCATTAAGTTCACTGACGACATTCCTTCCAATCAATCCTTCTCACGGTTATCAGTGCCAAGGTGTGACTGAAGTCACCTTGCAGGACAAATGACTTTACCCCAAATATTTCTAAAGCTGAGGTGAATTTGGTTAGGATTGATTTGTATTTGAGCTCGCTGTTTGCTGCATATACTTACAGCAGCCACATTGGCCCTTCATATTCAGCCTTAGATTCCATAGGTGAACCCTCACACCTAGTAAGTTTCATTCCATAATACAATCCGAAAGCTGGGGATTGAGAGTATCCTAATCCCACCTGTGCAGACATTGTTGGCACCACAGTTGCGTAGTGGAGTTTTCAAGCCTATATCCAAGAGTACGCTATCGGAGAAACGAAATTTGTAGAGGAGACCCCGATTAATCTTACAGGCAGATTATATCTAACAATTTTGACGTTTTAATTCTCAATTATTAAAGGTTGTTCCCTTCTGATCTGCTTTGGTGTCCTGAGACCGTCAATTTTGTGCTCCCACCCCACGCAACACCCAGATTAATTTGCGGCTTCTTGCTTGTTTGCACCGGTATTGGTGGGTTGTGCTATACATTATCGAACGGACTCCTTTACTCGAGATCCGGATGCGGATGTCCTTTTAACTAAATCGACAAATGATGCGGTATGGTTGTTATTTTTCATATTGTAGTTATGATGGCCATATTTGCGCCGAGCTCCAAACTGATATTGTAATTGACCGATGAATATTCGCACCTGGCGAATATTTTATCATTATTCTATTGAGTTTTATCATTATTCGATTGAGAAGTATATATACTCATACCCAAGTTTACGTATCATACATACATCCGTTCATAGCGGAGACCGATACACATTCTGATATTCTGATATTAATCTCTCAATCTTTGACATCAACGTCACCAACAGCTCAACAGACAATGTCTTTTTCTTTCTTACAATTTATTCTTATTATTTACATCTTTCGTTCTGACTTTCATTCATTCACTCGTTCTTCTTAACTTCTATATTTCTCTCTTCTCCTCAATTCTTCCCATCCAACATCCTACTTTGTAAATGATCCCCCTTCTTTCTCTTAACTACTTTACTTTACTTCATTTTAATATCACAGAACCCGGTCTCGGATCATTGTATACCCGGTGGTGCAGAACAAACTTGTCCTCCTTATTCGAAACTTGTATATGACGGTTAGTATACTTTATATTTCTCACCTCTCATTCTCTTTTTGTCTTTCTCTTGTTCACTTTTTATACCTCTCCTTCTCTCTTTTTGTTGCCTCTCTTTCTTCTCTCACCCTCCTCTCTCACGCACATGCAACCACACTCACCCTTTCTCGGGTTGTCTGACAATAAAACTTCTCATATCCTCTTATGATGTGTCACGTTTCAAAACGTATTATACCTGTAGACTATACAGACACTACCAAAGACTGCTTACTCTTTTTAGGTATTTGGTCAAATCAGAATATTATATGTTGTCTACTACGGACCAAGTGAAAAGGATGCTAACTGGTGTCAAGTGTACTGGCTACGGATGGTGGTATGTGTACGTGAGTGACCAGAGCTGAAAAGTGGCCACTTGACTATCAGTAACTAGAGCGCCCATGATCGTAGGTTGGGCTAAATTGAATAGAGTCTATTAGAATTGATGACAGTGACTGTAAATGGTTAATGGAAGTACGCACAATGTAGAATGGGACTGGACAAGCCACATACTGTACTGATGGAAAAAGCTAAGGACTTTATTCATTAAGTAAATAGAGAGAGACTAAATATTAGTGAGAGAAAACACACAGAGTACAGAATGCACTTCTATTCTCTCCGCCTCACCGAAATCGTCCTATCGCTAAAACCTTGCTCTTTTCATGCACCACATCACCATCATTAATTATCCAGTTATATTTTGTAAGGTAATTCCGAAACTTCCAATTCAAATTGCTGCTACAAACAGCTTCCCCAGTCAACCCTCACATTCCTTTAAAATGCTCTGAATCTGCTGTCTATAAACCTTACACGTATCATTAATCGGTCGCCCACTCCGCCGTCCATTCATCTTAAGCACTATGCCATCACTGAACTCACGACTTTTCCTCCCACCTCGTTTCTTTTCTGTGTATTCAGAAAAAAGTCTGTGTGATCATAACGTCTATGTAAGCCTGATTCGTCCGAGTCTAAACGAGAGGTTAGCCACTGACTCTCGTTTGATCGACTAAACAAACATTTCATCGACGGTTACCACCACTTCTCTGCATCTTCGTCGTCTCCCGTATTGTCCTACTCAAACCTCCTACACTTTCCACCACCCAATATCCCCGTTCACACGTGAACATCGTTTCTATTTGGATAAACACGAGTGCAGGCGTTATAAAATATCTTTCTTTTTCTCCATCTGGTGACATCCACCGAAAGACACCTACCCCATGCAAACATACAATAATCCACGTCGTAACCACATAGGTACCCGTATACACACAACATATATATACATATATATTTTATAGGCGCAGGAGTGGCTGTGTAGTAAGTAGCTTGCTTACCAACCACATGGTTCCGGGTTCAGTCCCACTGCGTGGTCATTTGGGCAAGTGTCTTCTGCTATAGCCTCGGCCGACCAATGCCATGTAGTGATTTGGTAGACGGAAACTGAAAGAAGGCTGTCGAATATATGTATTATATATATATATTTGTGGTGTCTGTGTTTGTCCCCCACCATCGCTTTACAAACGATGCTGGTGTGTTTACGTCCCCGTTTCTTAGCGGGTCGGGAAAAAGATCGATAGAATAAGTATTGGTTTACAAATAATAAGTCCCGGGTCGAGATGCTCGACTGAAGGCGGTGCTCCAGCATGGCCGCTATCAAATGACTGAAACAAGAAAAAATAAAAAAAGAGTACATATATATATATATATATCTATATATATATATATATATAATATATATATACATATGATGAGAAGGCAAACGCACAGCTACGATCTCATACTACCTCAACACACTGCTTACACACACATAAACTTCGTTCACATGCGACTAAACAATGACTTCTTTTAAGTGAAAAAATTGTAATGATGTTTCTGTTATTTTCATATATAATTTTGCTTAACATCTTCTTTTTTACTTGATTTATTCTTACCAATTCTAGGTGTGGTTGTGGACATTTTATTCTCATACTGGTTGGCGGAAGTAATCTCTTGTTCTACCCAACGATCCCATTTGGGCCAATATACTACAGAAGTTGAAGAAGGAGGTTACATTTATGGTAGTGAATAGAACTAAATTTTTAACCCAACTAATAAACTCTTTTCTTTTGCTAACGCTGAATCAATTCATCAACACAACGTTCCGTGCGCTGTCTGTTTGACACGACAACCCGCTGTTGTTATAGGTTACCAGCCAGGACAAAGTGTTACCCTGGTTGGACAGCTGAGTATTCGGGATATTTGATGACCGAGTATTATAAGCATAAGGGCAGACATGAGTATGTGTGTGTGGATTATGCACCAGAAGCTGATCCATCGGGTTACAGAAACGAAGATGGAGTTTAATATATTTCGTTCAGGCTGCTTGTGGTTCATTGCCATGTCCACCGTATGTCAATGGTCGAGAATAACCTGCGTTGTGTGGCAGTAAATACTGATCGAATTTACATTCGTTTCTATATGAAAATTTATGTCGGCGAATCATAAAATATAATAAATAAAGCACATATACGTTTCTTGTAATTGTGTTTCGCAATATTTTATCCGACTAATATATGTCGTTAAATAAGTTTTCTGCTACAAGTTTTTTCAGAAAATATCCAAACGAAACAACAGAGAAGTCCATAGAATGTGACAAATAGCTTAACAAAACGATGTAATCCTCAAGGAATGATTCTAGATACATTGTATGAGGTTCCAGTTTATCAAATTTAAATGTGAAATAAAATGATGATTCGTTTTAATGTGTGTTGTATTTCGTCTTAAAATGAAAACAATCCCACAAATGAAACACCTCCGTACAATATATCACCCTTTCATGATCAATCTTCAGAAACACGATAAAAGCTTATAACTAACATCACTAAATCATGATGGTTTGATAAAAAATACTCCCATACGTATCATTGTAAGTACAATTGATTGCGATGAAAGCTCTGCAATCCAATCGCGGATATTACCTAATAAAGGATATTTGAATATCCACTGAAGAATACCACAAAATGTTGACTACCTAACTACTTGTCAGGTTACTAAACACATTGAAGTTTTCACGAAACACTTTCGACAAGTTACAGTACACGTCCCACGATCAACTATTTTCAACCTACATTCACATATTCCCGCTTTTCTATGAAAATCACAAGCACAAACCACGTCGTCACATTACACACGCAGCCTCTCATCGTTCCCTGAACACTGATGTGCCAAAAGAAAATATGAAACCACCAAAAATATGAGTAGACTTCAGGAACAGCATCAACCGAATCTACAGCAACACCACAAAACATCAAGTTGACAAATTATCTCCGTCTGTACGTAAAACTATCAAACTCGCAGAAGGGAACTTGCTTCGAGATACATGCATACAATAACTGTAACACACATAAACGACTTAGTAAGGAAGGAACACCACTTATAAAAATGCATTAGGTGGAATCATGCAACATGTTGATCTTTCACACTCTAACCCAGCATGATTGCTCCTTGTATGTGGAAGTTTTGTAGAATGGCTGCCAGCTAAACGAAGGTATCCGTGGAAAGAGGGATCTGTGGTGGCAGCACGTTTTTTGTCCGTTAATTGCGTGCCATAAGAATGCTCGATTGTGAAAAAGCTAGAGAAAAAGAATAATAATTAAGTAATATGAAAGCACGAAATGCAAATGGACAAATGAATATATGGAAACATTCAACATGGCGTTTCCAGTGACAGTATTAGCGCTCAGTATTAGGCATAAGCAATTTTTTAGGTTCGTTAAAAATGTGATAATGGCATATTTCAACTCTAAATGCAAATTCTGTGCAAAAAGTTGCAAAAACAGCATGTCAGTCCAGTGCTCTCCCTATCGGGTTCCAGTCAGTCGTTATCAAAAGAAATACCGAAGAGGGAATATCTGGACAACTTAAAACATAGCTTTACTTAAACATAGTCACAACAACGAGTAAGTGACGCCATTAGAGCGCCAGGACTGGAGTGTGTCGTGATTACCTCCGTCGGTATTTCTCTTTAATAAATACTTCGCTAGAGGAGTTGACCTCAACCTTGTGCCCCAACAGTAACTGTGGTCGCTCGTACGAGCCTGCATTTCCCCGCATATTTGTGTGTATGTTTGTGTGTGTGTGTGTGTGTGTGTGTAGTGTTTGTGTGCATGTGTCCGTGTGTGTGTATGTGTGTGTGTGTGTGTGTCTCAGCGTGTGTGTGTGTCAGTGTGTGTTAGTCACGGTGTGTGGGTCAGTGTGTGTCAGTGTGTTGTGTCAGTGTGTGTGTCATGTGTGTGTGTATCAGTGTGTATGTGTGTGTGTGCGTCAGTGTAAGTGTTTGTGTGTGAATGGTGTGTGTGAATGTGTGGTGGTGTGTTATGTGTGTATGTGTGTATGAGTATGTCATGTGTGTGTGTGTGTGTGTGTCAGTGTGTGTGTGTGTATGTCATTGCGTGTATGTGTGTCAGTGTGTGTGTGCGTGTGTGTGTGTATGTCACTGTGTGTGTGTGTGTGTGTATGTCAGTGTGTTCGTGTGTGTGTCAGTGTATGTGTGTGTGTGTATGCCAGTGTGTGTGTCAGTGTGTGTGAGAGTGTGTGTGTGTGTGTGTGTCAGTGTGTATGTGTGTTTGTATTTGTGTGTGTATCGGTGTGTGTGTGTCAGTGTGTGTGTGTTTCTCAGTGTGCGTGTGTGTGTCAGTGTGTGTGTGTGTATGTATGTCAGTGTGTTTGTGTGTATGTGTGTCTGTGTGTGTGTGTGTGTCAGTGTGTGAGTGTGTGTGTGTGTGTCAGTGTGTGTGTGTGTGTGTGTTTGTGTGTGTGTGTGTGTTTTGCGTGCGTGTGCGTGTGGGAGTGTGTCTGTGTGTCAATGTGTGTGGGTGTGTGTGTGTGTGTGTATTTGTCGGTTGAACGAAATACTTCCCACACTGAATATTAAAACATTTTCCCAAGAATAACAAATAAAATTAAATAACAACATTAGTAAATAATATATCATATTATCCAGAACAGGAATCATTTCACGTTACACGTGTCTCTCATTCATCAAAATATTTTGCTAATTATTGTGACAATAATCAACAACCATCTCTTTCCATAATTAACCTGTCAGACAAGTTCACGCCCACTTTACAGTTCCACCAATCGCATCGGGTTCATAATTTACGATAAGATCTATGCCAGAGCTGGGTTGTTGTGCGCTCAATAAATACGAATTCAGTACAGGTCTTCAGCTTAAACCTCGCATCTCGATCTTTTGTTGAAGCCACACGAAGTATCACTTACGGCCGACAACTGTCACCAGAATGGATTTCGCACAACTGTCCAGGAATATTTCGCAGCGTTATTTTATTCCCTTCTTCTCTCATAGCTTTTGGGGTTCTTCTCGTTCGACGATCGTGATTCTTCATCAAAATTCAAGAATAGGAAAAGTGGAAGAGAAATCGAAAACGGTAAGTCATGGATTTTGTGTTTTAATATATGTATGTCTTTATGTATTTATATAGTGCATGTATGTATGTATGCATTTACGTATGTATGTATTAATATGTGGATGTATGTACGTACCGATGGATGATGGATGTAAGGATGTATGCATGAATCACGTACATATGTTCCTATGGAGCCACACACACACATAAGATCACGCACGTATTACACACGAACACACAGGCGCACACACCTAAGCATACATATATATACATATACGCATATTGGTATATTAATATACATATATATGTATATCTAAACATACATATATATGAATATATTAGTGCGTGAACATATTAGATATATATATACAACAATATAGCTGTGTGTATCTATCACTGTCATCTCTCTCTCTGTCTATCTCTCTCTCTCTCTCTCTCCATTTATCTATATATATATATATATTGTGTGTGTTGGTGTTGTGTCTGTGTGTGTGTGTTTGTATATAAATATATTCTTTTATAACCCGTTTCAGTCATTTGACTGCGGCCATAAGAGAGCACAGCGTTTATAGAACAAGTGACTTCAGGATTCTTCTTTGTAAGCCTATTGCTCATTCTATCGTTATCTCTACCCGAACCGCTATGTAACGGGACGTAAATACACCGACATCAGTTGAGAATCGATAGTGGTGCGACAATAACAGACACATATCTAAAACATAGATACATACAAACTATGTGTGCTATACACACAACAACACCCATACATCTATATATATATATATATACTATCATATATACAGCACCATATTAGTTACGTATGTATGTACATACATACTCTTCTATCAATCTATTTATCTACATATCTATCTATCTATCTATCTATCTATCTATCATCTATCTATCTATCTATCTATCTATCTATCTATCTATCTATTTATCTATCTTTCTATCTCTATCTTTCTATCTATCTATCTATCTATCTATCTATCTATCTATCTATCTATCTATCTATCTATCTATCTATATATATATCTATATATATATATATACATCATAAACACACATCCCAAGTTAACACAAAAAGGGTGGAATTGTACTCCTGTCCGATCGCTCTTTCACCGACTATCCCTGGAGAGGGAAATAAGTGCGAATGAAAAAAATCTAATGGTGTTCTAGCATGCCCATGCCCTGTCGCTGCAACGTTTAGCCCTATTAATATTAGTGTGAAGTATTATATCTAGATGTACACTTACACACACGCAACAGAAACGGACACATACAAACACACACACACACACACATAGGAATACGTAATATTTTCACACATTTATCTATTTCTCTCCATCAGGAACGGAGTGGAGGCGAGTTTTTTTTGAATCTTTTCTTTTCCACTGGAAATAAAACGTGCGAGTGCCAATGTAGATCGGTGAATTTCGTAATGTTTGACTGTAATTCACGTTGGTTTTTATATATGACAATATGTAAGAACGAATGTAAATACATCACACAAGACAACGGACAAACCACCGCCCAATAAACACAAACACACACACATACGCACGCACACAGACACACGTGCTCAATTGTACACGAAGAACCACACTATACAGTGTATGTCCCCTCACATATATGTGTGCGTTTGTGTGTGTATGCGTATAAGTAGATACGTATATGTGCTATTTATGGTGTGTATGCTTGAGTATACGTGTATACCTATACATTGATATGTTTTATATATATATATATATATATAATATATATATATATATATATATTATATATATATATGTGTCCGTATGGAGGCGTATGTGCCCCAGTGTTTAGGGCATCGGACTCACGGTTGTAGGATCTCGGTTTCGATTCCCAGATTGGGCGTTGTGGTGTGTTTTAAAGCTCCACGTGTCTCAGAAGTGGGTTGTTGTGATCTCTGCTGTACTCTTTCGCTACAACACTTTCTCCCTTTCTTCTGTTGGCCTTCTCGCTTAACCAGCGGGTGGCGTCATTTGAAGGCTAAAACAACGCGAAGCGCATTGTGACTGGCGATGTGTAGCAACAACTGATAGCCTGGTCTGTGACGGTCATCACAGAGATGATTTTGATTTTGATTTGATTTTTCCAGTTTCAGCTAATGAGCTGTGGCCATGCTGGGGCAACCGCCATATCATACACACACAATACACGCACACACACACGCATCCACACGTACTTTGAATTAGTTCCACATTACTATCCATATGTCCAAAATAATAAATACTAAGACACTTGCCTGAATTTATTTCAAACTATTTGTACTTTACAATAATTTCGTGAATAAATGCTTTTATATACTATGGCCATTTATTGTGTCTATATGAGTATATTGCAGTGCTACGTCGATAATTGTACCAAGAACTCTTCATCTGAGAATCAAATGCCCGAGCTGGCGCTTCACTGCGTTTATATCTACAATTCAGCAGTCTGTTCACTCTTGTGATTCCAATCGTTCGTGAATAGAGACCCGAAATAATGATGTTCCACTTTCCTACACAGTGCGTATTTGTCAATCCTGCCTTTGTGTACTCGGCAGCCAACCCATTCAATGCACGTTGTTAGTGACCATCAGACGAATCAGGTAGCAGCATGTCGTCTACAATAACAGTCGACCGATCACGTAGAGATGAATGGGGATACCTCTACCACAATGGCTGCGCATATTCAACCAATCACAAAAAAGAATGTGAGAAGGAGCACTAACAATGCACACTTCAACTAGTGAAACCTTCTCGTTGAAAATTTTACTTTTACATAAATACAATCATTTGAACATCCATATAAGTACTTATGGCAACCATTAAATTCACCTTCCTGGTAAACCATCCGTAACATGCCCCAGGCACGTGATCGTGTGCATTTTCGTGGTTTACAGCGAATAAATCTTGGAAATGCTTCAACGATTTCTTGAAGATCTGTCTTTGAACGACTATGTGGTCGGGTGTAATCTTGGGCGCGACAATTTCCCTAAATATCTTTTCCTGTCATCTAGTGTAGAATTTTCTATAATTAGAACACGCTACTTGGTCTCTGTTTGAAAAATTGTGATTATCACACCATATTACCATTGCCTTGGTGTTTTTTGAAGAGGTCCCATCAACCTAGCGTACATGGGTCACTCACAGATTACCATCTGTATTCAAGGTTTCTAAAATATCAAGCCGAGCGTGCTTTTCACCAGCAGCTTTATCACTTTTAAGTGAGTTTAGCTCAAATAAGCCTTCAACCGAAGAAGAACCTGACGGAAATAATAATACAATCACGAATCCATTTCGATGTCGAACTTCATTCAGGCGGGTCACTCTCAATTTGGATGCAAAAGTCTCCGCATTTTTGTTTCTGATCCCAGCATCCACTGCGGCTTCCAACTGTATTCTGTAGGTCGCACTGGACTTACCAATTTCCAGTGTTCGGCAGACCGTAGAAATTTTCAGGTTTTCAGATATGTAGGTAGTGCGAGTTGACAACTCCACCCCTTCCTTTTACCCGAACGTTCAGCAAAGAGTGAAAGATGACCGAACACTATCAGAAACCTCTGTCACCAAGTATTTCTATACAGGCACCTTTAAATATCCCTGTCTTAAAATAATATCTATACCATAGAGAGGAGATGTGTATCCGGCCAGAAGGCTGCTATGACCTCTCCATTAAGTTCACTGACGAACTCCCTCCAATCAATCCTTCTCACGGTTATCAGTGCCAATGTGTGCACTGCAGTCTCATTGCAGGACAAATGACTTTACCCCAAATATTTCTAAAGATGAGTTGAATTTGCTTAGGAAGGATTTGTATTTGACCTCGCTGTTTGCTGCATATCCTTACAGCAGCCACAGTTGTCCTTTATATTCAGCCTTAGTTTCAAGAGGTGAACCCTCACACCTAGTAGGTTTCACTCCATAATACAATCGGAAAGCTGGGGATTGAGAGTATCCTAATCCCACCTGTGCAGACATTGTTGGCACCACAGTTGCGTAGTGGGGTTTCAAGCCTATATCCAAGTGTACGCTATAGGAGAAACGAAATTTTATAGAGGAGACACCGATTATATCTTACAGGCAGATTACATCTAACAATGTTGAAGTTTTAATTCTCAATTATTAAAGGTTCCCTTCTTGATCTGCTTTGGTTTCCTGAGACCGTCAATGTTGTGCTCCCACCCCACACACCCCAGTTAAAGTTTTAGGATTCTTGCTGGTTGCACCGGTGTTGCGTGTGTTGTGCTATACATTTATCGAACGGACTCCTCTACTCGAGATCCGGATGCGATGTCTTTTAACTAAATCGACAAATGATGCGGTATGGTTGTTATTTTCATATTGTAGTTATGATGGCCTTATTTGCGCCGAGCTCCAAACTGATATTTGTATTGACCGATGAATATTCGCACCTGGCGAATATTTATCATTATACTATTGAGTTTTTATCATTATTCTATTGAGTTTTTATCATTATTCTATTGAGAAGTATATATACTCATACCCAAGTTACGTATCATACATACATCCGTTCATAGCGGGACCGATACCCATTCTGAATATTCTGAGATTAATCTCTCAATCTTTGACATCAACGTCACCAACAGTTCAACAACAAATGTCTCTTTTTCTTTCTTTACAATTTATTCTTATTATTTACATCTTTCGTTCTGACTTTCATTCATTCACTCGTTCTTTCTTAAATTCTATATTTCTCTCTTTCCATCATTCCTTCCCATCCACATCCTACTTTGTAATGATCCCCCAATTCTTGCTTTTAAACTAAATTATATTCATTTTAATTTCGCAGAACCGGTCTCGATCATTGTATACCCGGTGGGCAGAACAACTTGTTCCTCCTCATTCAACCTTTATATGACGGTTAGTATACTTTATATTTCTGACCTCTCATTCTCTTTTTGTTTTTCTCTTGTTCTCTTTTTATACCTCTCATTCTCACATTTTGTTACCTCTCTTTCTCTCTCACCCTCTCTCTCTCACGCACATGCACACACACTCACCCGTTGTCGGGTTGTCCGACATAAACATTCTCAAATCCTCTTATGATACGAGGGCCGTTCAATAAGTAATACACCTGACCCACTTCCCTTAGTAGTAGAGCAACGAAATTTGGCACAGTTATTAGTCTTTTTCTACATAAAAACCACCCAGAGTTACGCAGTTCTCCCACCGTTTGACGCAGCTCTGGAGACCGTTTTTGTAGAAGATCCCAGCTTGGTCCTCCAACCACGATGTGACTTCAGAAATCAAAGCTGCATCATCTGGGAACGCTTTTTCCTTTCAAAACAACTTCATGACTGGGAAGAGGGAAAATCAGAGATCAATGTCAGGAGAGTAGGGGGATGGGGAGAGAGTTCATAGCGATGCCTGTGGTTGTCTGATTTTGGTGACACGCGAGTTTTGACCGGAGCGTTGTCCTGCAGCAGGAGGATACCTTTGTTGAACTTGCCGCCCTCTTGATTTTGAATAGCTTCTCTTAAATTTCCTCAAAATGAACGCATAATAGGCTCCTGTAATTGTGGTACCCTTTGCCAAGGAAATCTGTCATCACTACTCCGTCCTGGTCCCAGAAGACTGTGAGCGGGACCTTACCAGCGGAGGGCTGCACCCTTGCCTTCTTTGGAGGAGGTGAGTCACGGTGCTTTCACTGCATTGACTGGGCTTTGGTCTCGTTTCATAGTGATGGACCCAGTTTTCATCCTCCTTGTAATCAGACTTTGAAAATTTTGACTCATCTTCTTGGCACATCTCCAAATTCATCTTCGAGCACTCGACCGTTCTTGCGTCTGGAAAGATGTGAGCAACCCTGGGAATCCATTTGGCAGACACCTTTTGCATATGCAGAAGGTCATGAATGATAGTTTCCACAGACCCGGTATTAATCTTGACCTCATGGCTATTTGGCGAATAGTTATGCGTCGATCTTCCAAATGCACGGCCTCAACTTGACGGACAGATGCCTCATCAATGGCAGAAGGTGTGACCATCTGAGAGCTGTTTCCACACAGAGTTCACGACCATGTTTGAATTCATTATGCAGCGTTTTACAAGGTCATATGATGGGGGCATCATCACCATAAGTTACTTTCATTTCATCAAAAGTCTTCCGTGGTGTGCGTTCCTTTTCACATACAAAAACCGGATCACTGCTCGCCACTCAACAGGCTCCATTTCACACTTGACTCAGTTCAAACACGTGTAATCAAAACCACAATTATTTCAGAGCTGTTAATTTTGCCACTTACTCTATAGAGATATAAGTGATTGCACATGCAAAATTTCAGCTAGATCAAACAAATGCAAGTAGGTCAGAGGCATTACTTATTGAACGTCCCTCGTATGTCACGTTTCAAACGACAATACCTGTAGACTATACAGACACTACACAAGACTGCTCACTCCTTTGTAAGTATTTGGTCAAATCAGAATATTATATGTTGTCTACTACGGACCAATTGAAAAGGAGGTTGTCTAACCACGGAATATAGATATCTCTACGTTAAATTACAGATCGGGGCTGGACTGAAACGACATGGCGATCAAGAATTTTAGGCTGACCAGCTTTGGATTGTAGATATCAATTACCGAGCTGCTAACTGGTGATCAATTGTACTGGCTACGGATGGTGGTATTGTACTTGAGTGACCAGAGCTGAAATGTGGCCACTTGCTATCATTAACTAGGTGCCCAGTGATCGTAGGTGTGGGCTAAATGAATAGAGTCTAATAGAATTTATGACAGAGACTGTAAATGGTTAATGGAATGAACGCACAATGTACAATGAGACTGGACAAGCTACCTACTGTAACTGATGAAAAAGCTAAGGACTGTATTCATTAAGTAAAATATAGAGAGACTAATATTAGTGAGAGAACACAACCGAGTACAGAATGCACTTCTATTCTTCTCCGCCTCACACCGAAATCGTCCTATCGCTAAAACCTTGCTCTTTTCATGCACCACATCACCTTCATTAATTATCCTTATATCGGGAATTCCGAAACTTCCAATTAAAACTGCTGCTCAACCTCTTCCCCAATCAACCTCACAATCCCTAAAAATGCTCTGAATCTGCTCTCTATAAACCCTACACGTATCCTTTATCGGTCGCCCACTCCGCCGTCCATTCATCTTAAGCACTACGCCATTACTGAACCTCACAATTTTTCCTCCCACCTCGTTTCTGTGTATTGCATGAAATAACGTCTGTGTGATCATAACGTCTATGTAAGCCTGATTCGTCCGAGTCTAAACGAGAGGTTTAGCCACTGACTCTTGTATGATCGACTGAACAATATTTCATCGACGGTTACCCACCACTTCTCTGCATCTCGTCGTCTCCCGTATTGTCCTACTCAAGTCACCAACAATTTCCACCACCCTAAATATCCCCGTTCACACGTGAATATCTTTACCATTTCGGATAAACACATGAGTGCATGCTTATAAATCTTCTCTTCTTTTTCTCCATCTATTGACATCCACCGAAAAAAACACCTACCCCATGCAAACATAAATAATAATCCACCACGCAACCCACAAATACTTACTCGTATACACACAACATATATATATATATATATATATATATATATATATTTATAATAAATGGAGTTGCATGAAACAAACGTACCGGCATTACTTCTGGATATACTTGTTGCTTATTACGATATATATATATATATATGATGAGAAGGTAAATGTACAGCTGCGATTCAGCACACACCAGCTTACACTTACATAAACACTATCATATATACACCACAATTCGTCACACGTTATTAAACATGACTTCCTTTAATGACAAATTGTAATGAATGTATCCGTTATTTCATATATAATTTTGCTTAATATGTTTTTTACTTGATTTATTCTTACCAATTCTAGGTGTGGTTGGTGGACAACATTATACCCAAACTGGAGGCGGAAGTAATCTCTTGTGTCTACCTAACGACCCCATTTGGGCCAATTATACGACAGAAGTTGAAAAAGGTGGTTACATTTATGGCAGTGAATATCAATTAGATTTATACCCAACTAATAAACTCTTTTCTTTTGCTAACGCTGAATCAATTCATGACCACAACATTCCGTGCGCTGTCTGTTTGACACGACAACCTGCTGTTGTTATGATGTTACCAGCCAGAACAAAGTGTTACGCTGGTTGGACAGCTGAGTATTCGGGATATTTGATGACCGAGCATAACGGACATAAGAGCAGACTTGAATATGTGTGTGTGGATTATGCACCAGAAGCTGATCCAGCAGGTTACAGAAACGAAGACGGAGCTGTATTATATTTCGTTCAGGCTGCTTGTGGTTCATTGCCATGTCCACCGTATGTCAATGGTCGAGAATTAACCTGCGTTGTGTAGTAAATACTGAATAAAATTACATTCGTTTCTATATGAAAATTTATGTTTGCGAATTATAAAAATATATATATAAAGCAACATATACGTTTCTTGTAATTGTGTTTCGCAATATTTTATCCGACTATATATGTCGTAAATAAATTGCTGCTACAAGTTTTCAGAAATATTCAAAACGAAACAACAGAGACGTCATAGAATGTGACAATAGTTTAAGAGAACGATGTAATCCCCAGGGAATGATTCTAAATACATTGTATGAGGTTCAGTTTATCCAAATTTAAATACTGAATAAAAATGATGATTCGTT
Organism: Octopus sinensis; assembly: GCF_006345805.1. Lineage (NCBI taxonomy): Eukaryota > Metazoa > Mollusca > Cephalopoda > Octopoda > Octopodidae > Octopus > Octopus sinensis. The sequence goes on from NW_021833279.1 coordinate 21,623, forward strand.
TAAATGTGTGTTGTATCCGTCTTAAATGAAACAAACCCCAAATGAAACACCTCAGTACAATATATCACCCTTTCATGATCAATCTTCAAAAAACACGGTAAAAGCTTATAACTAACATCACTAAATCATGATGGGTTAATAAAAAAATACTCCCATACGTATCATTGTAACTACAATCGATGCGATGAAATCTCTGCAATCCAATTGCGAATATTACCAAATAAAGGATATTTGATATCCACTGAAGAAATACCACAAAATGTTGACTATCTAACTACTAGTCAGGTACTAACACATTGAAGTTTTCACGAAACTTTCGACAAGAGTACAAGTACATGTCCCACACGATTAACTATTTTCAACCTACATTCACATCTTCCCGCTTTCTTCTACAAAATCACACACACACACACCCTCGCGTCACATTACACACGCAGCCTCTCATCGTTTTCCTGAAAACTGATGTGCCAAAATAAAATATGAAACCACCAAGAATATGAGTAGACTTCAGAACAGAATCAACCGAATCTACAGCAACACCCCACAAAACATCAAGTTCAACAAATTATCTCCGTCTGTAACATAAACTATCAAACTCGCAGAAGAGGAACTTGCTTCCGAGATACATGCATACAATAACTGTAACACACATAACACTTAGTAAGGAAAGGAAGACGACTTATAAAATATACATTAGGTGGAATCAGTGCAACATGTTGAGTCTTTCACACTCTACCCAGCATGATTGCTCCTTGTATGTGGGAGTTTGTAGAATGGCTGCCAGATAAACGAAGGTATCCGTGGAAAGAGGGATCTGTGGGTGGCAGCAGCGTTTTGTCCGATTAATTGCGTGCCATAAGAATGCTCGATTGTGAAAGGCTAGAGAAAAAGAATAATAATTAAGTAATATGAAAGCACGAAATGCAAACTGACATGAATATATGGAAACATTCACATGGCGTTTCCAGTGAACAGTATTAGCGCTCAGTATTAGGCATAGCAATTTTTAGTTCGTTAAAATGTGCGCTAATGGCATATTTCAAACTCTAAGGCAAATTCAGTGCAAAAAGCTACAAATAGAGCATATTAGTGCAGTGCTGCTCCCTATCGGGTTCCAGTTCAGCCGTTATCAAAAGAAAATACCGAAGAGGGGAATATCTGGACAAACTTAAGGCCATAGCTTTAACTTAAACATAGTCAACAACAACGAGTAAGTTAGGCCATTAGAGCGCCAGGCTGGAGTCTGTCGTGAGTTACCTCCCTTCGGTATTTCTCTTTCATAAATTCTTCGCTAGAGGAGTTGACTTCAACCTTGTGCCCCAACAGTAACTGTGGTCGCTCGTACGTTCCCGCATTTTCCCGCATGTGTGTGTGTGTGTGTCAGTATTGTGTGTGTGTGTGTGTGTGTTTGTATAATTGTGTGTGTGTATGTGTCAGTGTGTGTGTGTGTCAGTGTATGTGTGTGTGTGTGTCAGTGTATGTGTGTGTGTCAGTGTCTGTGTGTGTGTGTCTGTGTGTTTATGTTTGTATGCTTGAATGTGTGTCTGTGTGTGTCAGTGTGCGTTTGTCAGTTTGTGTGTGTGTCAGTGTGTGTGTGCGTGTTTCTGTGTGTGTGTGTGTGTGTGTGTGTGGTGTCAGTGAGTGTTCGTGTGTCAGTGTGTGTGTGTTTGTGTGTGTGTGTCAGTTTTGTATGTGTGTATTTGTGTGTGCGTTTCAGTTTGTGTGTGTGTGTATATGTGTTTGTGTGTGTCAGTGTGTGTGTGTGTATGTATGTCAGTGTGTACGTGTGTATGAGTGTCAGTGTGTGTGTGTGTGTGTTTGAGTCAGGGTGTGTATGTGTGTGTGAGTGTGGTGTGTGTGTGTGTTAGTGTTTGTGTGTGTGTCAGAGTGTGTGTGTGTCAGTGTGTGTGTTTGTCAGTGTGTGTGTGTGTTTCTGTGGATTCGTCTGTTGAACGAAATACTTCCCACACTGAATATTAAAACAGTTTCCCAATAATAACAAATAAAATTAAATAACAACATTAGTAATTAAATATATCTTAATATATCCAGAAACAGGAATCATTTCACTTTACACGTGTCTCTCATTCATCAAAATATTTTGCTAATTATTGTGTGACAATATCAAACCATCTCTTTCCAATAATTAAACCTGTCAGATAAGTTCACACCCACTTTTACAGTTCCACCAATCGCATGGGTTCATAAATTTACGATAAGATCTCTGCCAGAGCTGGGTTGTTGTGCGCTCAATAAATACGTGGAATTCAGTTACAGGTCTTCAGCTTAAACCTCGCATCTCGATCTTTTGTTGAAGTCACACGAAGTATCACGTACGACCGACAACTGTCACCAGAATGGATTTCGCACAACTGTCCAGGAATATTTCGCAGCGTTATTCCATTTCTTCTCTCATAGCTTTTGGGGTTCTTCTCGTTCTGACGATCGTGATTCTTCATCAAGATTCAAGAATAGGAAAATGGAAGAGAAATCAAAAACCGTCAGTCATGGATTTTGTGTTATATATGTATGTCTTATGTATTTATATATGTATGTATGCATGTATGTTGTTTATGCATTTTACGTATGTATGTATTAATATGTATGGATGTATGTACGAACTGATGGATGGATGGATGTAAGGATGTATGCATGAATCACGTACATATGTCCCTATGGCACACACACACACACATAAGATCATACACGTAATCACACACGAACACACAGGCGCACACACCTAAACATACATATATATACATATACGCATATTTGTATATATAATATACATATAAATGTATATATAAATATACATATATATGAATATATTAGTGCGTGAACATATATAGATATATATATACAAACACATATATGCGTGTGTGTATCTATCTCTCTCTCTCTCTCTCTGTCTATCTCTCTCTCTCTCTCTCTCTATTTATCTATATATATATGTAGGGTGTGTGTGTGTGGTGTGTGTGTGTGTTGTGTGTGTGTTGTGTTTGTTTATTAAATATTCTTTTACCCGTTTCAGTCATTTGACTGCGGCCATGCTAGAGCACTGCGTTTAGTAGGACAAGTCGAATTCAGGAATTATTCTTTGTAAGCCTATTGCTCATTCTATCGTCATCTCTACCCGAACCGCTATGTAACGGGGACGTAAACACACCGACATCAGTTGAGAATCGATAGTGGTGCGACCATAACAGACACATACATAAAACATAGATACATACACACTATGTGTGCTATACACACACATACATCTATATATATATGTACATATCATATATACATACACACATATATAGTTACGTATGTATGTACATACATATCTATCTATCAATCTATTTATCTACATATCTATCTATCTATCTATCTATCTATCTATCTATCTATCTATCTATCTATCTATCTATCTATCTATCTATCTATATATCTATCTATCTATATATCTATATATATATAATATATATATATATATATATGTGTGTGTGTGTGTGTATATGGTATATATATATATATATATCTATATATACATATGTATACACACATCCCAATTAAACACAAAGAAGAGTGGAATTGTACTCCTGTCCGATCGCTCTTTCACCAGACATATTCCTGGAGAGGGAAATAAGTGCGTAATGAAAAAAATCTAATGGTGGGGTTCCAGCATGGCCATGCCCTGTCGCTGCAACGTTTAGCCCTATTAATATTAGTGTTAAGTATTATATCAAGATGTACACTTGCGCACACGCACAGAAACAGACACATACAAACACACACACACGCACACATAGGAATACGTACATATTTACACACATTTATCTATTTCTCTCCTCAGGAACGAAGTGTGAGGCGAGTTTTTTTGAATCTTTTCTTTCCAACTGAAAATAAAACGTGCGAGTGCCAATGTAGATCGGTGAATTTCGTAATGTTTGACTGTAATTCACGTTGGTTTTTATATATATGACAATATGTAAGAACGAATGTAAATACATACACACAGACACACGGACAAACACACGCCCAAATAAACACAAACACACACACATACGCACGCACACAGACACACGTGCTCAATTGTACACGAACAATCACACTATACAGTGTATGTCCACTCACATATATGTGTGCGTTTGTGTGTGTATGCGTATAAGTAGATACGTCTATTTGTGATATTTATGTGTGTGTATGCTCAGTATACGTCCCTACGTAATATTGATATGTATTTTAATATATATATATTATATTAATAATAATATATATGTGTGTTGTGTGTGTGTGTGGCTGTATATGTGGTGTGTGTTTTGTGTGGTGTGTTGTGTTTGTGTGTGTCTGTGTGTGTGTGTGTGTGTGTGTATAGCACCCTTCTTTCAGTCTCAATCTACCAAATCTACTGACATGGCTCTGGTGTGTGTGTGTGTGTGTTGTGTGTCGAAGCGCAGTGGCCCAGTGGTTAGTGCAGCGGAGTCACGGTTGTAGGATCGCGATTTCGATTCACAGACTGGTTGTTGTGATTGTTTATTGAGCAAAAACACCTAAAGCTCCACGAGGCTCAGGGAGTGGGTTGTGTTGATCACTGCTGTACTCTTTCGCTACAACTTTCTCCCTTTCTTCTGTTGGCCTGCTCGCTTAATCTGCGGGGTGGCGTCATTTGAATGCTAAAACAATGCGAAGCGCATTGTGACCAGCGATGTATAGCAACAACTGATAGCCTGGTCGGTCACGGTGATCACGGAGATATATATACGTATCATACGCACACAACACACACACATACACACGTACATACACACACACCAGCACAGATGCCCTCATCTACCCCCAACAAACAATACTCATACTGATACGCACGCACTTATACACAAATGGGCACAGACACACTCGCAAATACACGCACTTAAGCGCACACACGCACACAAGCATACGCACGCACACGCATGCACAAATTCACATGCACACCGATACATATACATACACACAACATATGCCTACACGCGCAGACACACATACACATACGTATATACACACAGACACACACACACACGCACGAAAAAAGATGCGCACACATACGCACGCACACACGCATATTAATTCACATACCCAAAACTCACAACCCCACGGATACACGTATATACACCCATATACGCTTACACACACACATACAAGCGCACACGTACATGCACATAAGAAACACGCGCGCACATACATACACACACACACACACACACACAAATGAACCCACACATACATCCCATACACACGGCACACAATTATACATACACGCACACAATTATACATACATGTATACACACATAAGCACGTACAAGCACACACGCACACATACCCTAATTACAGCAGTTATTCGCCACACACCTTAACTCTACGCCTACACACACGAACACACACATACGTACACACACACACACACAATACAAACAAAACACACACATGATACATATACATACGCGCGCACACACACATACTTCAAACTAGCAGTACCTACTACTTGACCTGGGGTAGAGACAAAAGGAGCCACGCCCAATTCCTTCTTCATTGACCTTAACACTACTAGCCCTACACCACGCAAAAATTAACAGCCACAACCACACACACATACACACACACACGCACACACACACACACACACACACACACACACACACGTGTGAACTTTGCACACATACACAGAGACACACACACGCACACGCAGACCTCTGCGTCCGCACATATCCACACTTACACACACATTCCTCCTCCTCTACTACTCTCCTGTCTTTGAAAGAACTTTTCTTCACCCATTTCCTTACGGTCATTCAAAATGTGTGCGCGTGTGTACCGTTGGCGATCTTTTTTCCTCTGTCTTCCCTTCTCAGGATCTTTCCTTCTCGTATGTTTCCGACGATGAGCTCCACCCGAAACGTTAAACCCTCCTTTTTCCTTCTTTCCTCAGCGTCCAATAATACTATCTTTGTTCCACCTCCGTGCGTTGTTGTGTTTCTTTGTGCTTTCTTATTTGGATTAAATTTAACTATATATATACATGTGTGTGTGTCTATATAAATATAAATATATATATAAATATATATATATATATATATATATATGTAGAAATATGTGTGTATATATATATATGTGTGTGTGTGTGTTTGTGTGTGTGTACAAGCAGACATACCCGGCATTGCTGGGGATTCAAATGGCAAAGTTGGTATATAATATATTCGAGTCATTTTGAAACAGGTGATATGGGAAAGTGCAACATTGACAACAAAACATTTGTAGAGTAAATGCTGGGCTAATTCGACTAAGCAACATGCTATGCGTCCGTTTGGAGTGTTTCAGGCCCTAACCTGTCATGCAAAATTGGAGGTGGAGTTTGAGTGATTTTTGAATGCACCGAAAAGCTGTCAGTGGATATACTCTCCTTTTAGCAGTGTGCGCTGTGTGTAACACGACCCATCATCGAAAATTTTGACACCACACGTCGGGTTTCTTGTCCTACATCACTCATAGAGTAAATTTAAAGGAACTGTGGTTGTTCATTCGCGGGTACCAGGGAACCATTGAGGGGATAGACTTGCCCTTGAACTTTGACGTCGGCGTAAATTCATGTTTATCTATCTTCTTAGATTCACCAAAAGATGTCATTTGAAATGCAAAGTTGTATTGTCTGATATCGTTCAGAAAATCCTTTGACTGGATTGAAGCGCCTTCTAGAAGATTCCTAAGGGGTTGAGATGGTAGTGTTGTCAATGATACCTGTCCGAATATGTTGTCATCTATTGCATTGTTTTAAGTTCTAAACGATTATAAATACCCTGAAGTTCTATTTATATGATGCTATTTCTATTTTTTCACAGAACCGTTTCATCTCCAAGAAATCTCTCGACGATAAACCTGATGACAGTCCAAGTAAGAACTAATTTTACAGCTAAAGTCTTTTACCCGTGACTCATTAACTAATGACTTATAATTTCACCAACTTTCAATTAGTGCCACAATACTATCCATATGTCCACCATAGCATATACTAAGACACTTGCCTGAATTTATTTCAAAATATATTCTACTTTACAATAATTTCCTAATTATAATGTTACTTTAATATACTATGCCATTTATTGTGTGTATATGAGTATATATGCAACGATACGTCGAGAATTCTACCAAGCCCTCTTTATCTGAGAATCAAATGCCCGAGCTGGCGCTTCACTGCGTTTATATCTACAATTCAGCATTCTGTCAACTCTTGTGCTTCCAATCATTCGCGAATAGAGACCCGAAATAATGATGTTCCACTTCCCTACACAGTGCGTATTTGACAATTCTGCCTTTGGGTACTCGGCAGCCAACCAATTCAGTGCACGTTGTTGGTGACCATCAGACGAATCAGGTAGCAGCATGTCTTCTACAAATAACAGTCGACCAATCACGTAGAGATGGATTGGGATACCTCTACCACAATGGTTGCGCATATTCAACCAGATCACAAAAAGAATGTGAGAAGGGGCACTAACAATGCACACTTCAACTAAGTGAAACCTTCACGTTGAAAACTTTCGACTTTTACATAAATACAAACATTTGAACATCCATATAAGTACTTTATGGCAACCAGTATTTTCCCATTGAACTCACCTTTCTGGTAAACCATCCGCAACATGCCCCAGGGCACGTGATCGTGTGCTTTTTCGTGGTTTACAGATCTGTTTTGAACGAATCTCTGGTCGGGTGTACTGCGTCCAGGACAGTAATCTTGGGCACGACATTTTCCCTACGTATCATTTCCTGACATCTAGTGTAGACCTTTTGATAATTAGAACACACTCTTTGGTCTCTGTTTGAAATAAATTGTGATTATCTCCCCATATTACCATTGCCTTGGTGATTTTTCCAGAGGTCCAATCCACCTAGCTGACATGGGTCACTCAGAGAATAACATCTGTATTTAAGGTTTCTAAAATATCAAGCCGGACGTACATTTCACCAGCAGCTTTACCACTTTTAAGTGAATTTAGCTCAAATAACGTCGAAGAAGAACCTGCCGAAAAATAATACAATCACGAACCCATTTCGAGGTCCAACTTCATACAGGCGGGTCACTCTCAATTTGGATGCAAAAGTCTCCACATTTTCGTTTCTGATCCCAGCATCCACTGCGGCTTCCAACTGTATTCTGTAGGTCGCACTAGACTTACCAATTTCCAGTGTTCGGCAGACTGTAGGAATTTTCAGGTTTTTAGTCATTTAGGTAGTGACGAGTTGACAACTCCACCCTTCCTTTTACCCGAACGTTCAGCAAAGAGTGAAAGATGACTGAAATCTATCAGAAACCTCTGTCACCAAGTATTTCTATACCAGACACCCTTATAAATATCCCTGTCTTCAAATAATATCTATACCATAGAGAGGAGAGTGTGTGTCCTGCACAGAAGTCTACTATGACCTCTCCATTAAGTTCACTGACGACATTCCTTCCAATCAATCCTTCTCGCGGTTATCAGTGCCAAGGTGTGCACTGAAGTCTCCTTGCAGGACAAATGACTTTACCCCAAATATATCTAAAGCTGAGGTGAATTTGTTTAGGAAGGATTTGTATTTGAATTCGCATTTTGCTGCATATACGTACAGTACGCTAAGGGCTCGAAGGAATAGCCATACCGCATCATCCATCGAGTGGGATAAAAGCAGTTGCCTCTGGATCTTGAGTGGAGGAGACGATTCGGAAAATATATTGCAGTCTCCACCCAACTCAATCTGAGATGCATTGGGATGGAATACAAAATATGCGTCTTCCAAACCACGTAGCAGGTCCAGAAGGGATCAACCGTTCATAAATGAGAATTAGACTGTCAAAACCGGACGATACAAAACGCTGCCTGTTATATATAATCGATGTCTTCTCAAGAAAGCTTCGTTACTTCGGAGGCATACACTTGGAAGTAGGTTGGAAAATCTACCGTGCAGGTTTTGTGCCAACTATGTCAGCACAGGCGGAAGTGGGATGCTCACAATCCCTGGCTTTCGGATTGGATTATGAAGTGAATCCCACTGCGTATTAAGGGATACCTCCTGAAGCTCAAGCAGAATGAAGGAGTGGTGTAGCTGCTGGAAGTAAATGCACCCAATAGCGAGGGCAAATACAAATGCTTCCTTAACAAAGTCATTGCAGCTTTGGATATATTTGGGGTAAAGTCATTTGTCTTACAAGGAGACTTCCGTGAACACTTTTGCGCTGATAACCGCAAGAAGTATTGATTGGGTGGAATCGCCCCACACACATAATTGGGGTGGCCATACTAGTCTTCTGGAAGGAAACGGACTCTCTTCGCGCCAAACACCAAGCTGATATTCGTAAATGGCCAATCAGGTGCCAAGAATTGATAATATGGCTAACATATCTATAAAAGAAGAACTTAATCATTTTTATTGTCACAAATATATATAAATGTATATATATATGATATATATATATATATATATATATATTATATATATATATAATTATATATATATATATAATATATATATATATATATATATATATATATATATATATATATATATATAGGCGCTGGAGTGGCTGTGTGGTAAGTAGCTTGCTAACCAACCACATGGTTCCGGGTTCAGTCCCACTGCGTGGCACCTTGGGCAGGTGTTTTTACTATAGCCCCGGGCCGACCAATGCCTTGTGAGTGGATTTGGTAGACGGAAACTGAAAGAAGCATGTCGTATTAATATGTATATATATGTATATATATGTGTGTGTGTTTGTGTGTCTGTGTTTGTCCCCCTAGCATTGCTTGACAACCGATGCTGGTGTGTTTACGTCCCCGTCACTTAGCGGTTCGGCAAAAGATACCGATAGAATATGTACTGGGCTTACAAAGAATAAGTCCCGGGGTCGATTTGCTCGACTAAAGGCGGTGCTCCAGCATGGCCGCAGTCAAATGACTGAAACAAATAAAAGAGTAAAAGAAAAAAAGTGTAACATATATACATATATATATATATATATATATATATATATATATATACTCACATCCAAGTTCAACTACAAAACAAACATCCGTTCATAAGGGAGCCAAATACACATTCTGATATTCTGAGATTAATCTCTGAATTCGTTGACATCAACGTCAACAACAGGCTCAATAGACAAACGACTAATTTTCTTCGTTTAAAATTTATTCTTAGCGAATCATTTACTTCTTTCATTCTGATTCTTATTCATTCACTCATTCTTTTTCTTTTAAATTCTAAATGTCTCTCCTCTCTATCAATTCCTTCCAAGCCAGCAACTTCCTTTGTATAGGATTCAAGAATTCTTTCTTTTAAACTAAATTGTTTCATTTTAAATTTCACAGAACCCGGTCCCGGATCATTGTATACCCGGTGGGGCAGAACAAGTTGTCCTCCTTATTCAAACCTTGTATATGACGGTTAGTATAAACTACACTTCTGTTCACTCTTTCTCTCTTTATCTTTCTCTTCTTCTCTTTTTATTCCTCTCATTTTCTCTTTCTGTCGCCCCCTCTCTTTCCGTTTCTCTCACGCACACGCACGCACGCACACTCAAGCAAATCATGTGATATATCACGTTTGTAACGTTACCTACAGACCCTATAGACACTATACAAGACTGCTTACTCCTTTGTAGGTATTTTGTCAAATCAGAATTTTAAATGTTGTCTACTACGGACCAGGTGAAAAGGATGTTGTCTAACCACAGAATATAGATATTTCTACGTTAAATTATAGATAGGGACTAGACTGGAAACCAGTAGAGCGATCGAGGACTCCTGGCTGATTTGTATGGAGTGTAGATATCAAATACCGAGGCTTCTAACTGGTGATCAAGTGTACTGGGTACGGCTGGTGGTATTGTACGTGAGTGACCAGAGCTGAAATGTGGCCACTCGACTATCTTTAGTAGAGAGTCTCTTGATTGTCGTTATAGACTAAATTGAATAAGGTCTCTTAGGATTGATTAATGAGTGTATAGGGTTAATGAAATGAACGCTGAATGTACAATGTGGACTGGAAAAACCACACACTGTAACTAATGGACAAAGCTAACTAAGGGCTGTATTTATTAAGAATAATATGGAGGGACTAAGTATCACCGAGAGAGCCCAAGTGAGTACATATTGCACTTCTATTCTTCTCGCCTTACCGAAATCGACCTATCACTGAAACCTTTCTCTTTTCATGAGCCACCTCGCCTCATTAATTGTCCAGTGTATCTTTGTAAGGTAACACCGGCACATTCAATTCAAAGCTACTGCTTCCCACATCTTCTCCAACCAACCTGGCATCCTTTGTGAATCTGCTCTCTATAAACCCTACACATATCGTTTATCGGTCGCCCACTCCGCTGTCCATTCTTCTTAAGCACTACGCCATCAATGAGCTTCAAAATTCACCCCACCTCAGTTGATGCTTTGCATGAAATAAAATCTGTGGATCATAAATATAGTATGTAGTAGTGTGGTAGGCCCGTCTGTAGTAGGCCGACTCGTCCCAGACAACCCGATGGATATAGCCAGACACACACCGTACTTATGGTCGAAACAGTATTTCATCCCCTCTTACCCACCAGTTCTCTGCATCTCGCCGTCTCTCGTATTGTTCTACTCAAACCACATGCAATTCCCATCACCAACAATTTTCACGTTCAAACGTGAACGACATTTTCTCCAAAATCCCTTTCCTTTCTCCGTTTATTGACATCCACACACAAACACCTACCCCATGGAATACACATCACAACCACAAATACTTACCCGTACACATACACAAACACACACACACATGAAGAGAAGACAAACGCACAGCTGCAAACTCATGCGCACTCCCATCCAGCAACACACAGCTTGCACTCACATAAACACTAACATATATACACCACAAATCGTTCACACGTGACTAAACATGACTTCTTTTAAGGGTCAAACTGTAATGAATGTTTCCGTTATTTCATATATAATTTTGCTTAATATCTTTGTTTACTTGATTTATTCTTACCAATTCTAGGTGTCGTTGGTGGACAACATTTTTCCCATACTGGTGGCGGAAGTAATCTCTTATGTCTACCCAACGATCCCATTTGGGCCAATTATACTACAGAAGGTGAAGATGGAGGTTGGATTTATGGCAGTGTATATCAACTACAGTTATACCCAACTAATAACCTCTTTTCTTTTCCTAACGCTGAATCACTTCATCAACACAACGTTCCGTGCGCTGTCTGTTTGACACGACAACCTGCTGTTGTTATGATGTTACCAGCCAGGACAAAGTGTTACGCTGGTTGGACAGCTGAGTATTCGGGATATTTGATGACCGAGCATTATAATGATAAAGGCAGATATGAATATGTGTGTGTGGATTATGCACCAGAAGCTGATCCAGCAGGTTACAGAAACGAAGATGGAGCTGTTTAATATTTCGTTCAGGCTGCTTGTGGTTCATTGCCATGTCCACCGTATGTCCATGGTCAAGAATTAACCTGCGTTGTCTGCAGTAAATATTGAATAGAAGTTAAATTCGTTTCCATATGAAAATATGTCTGTGAATTACAAGAAACAATATAAAATTTTCAATTTTGTTACCTAATATTTTCTTCAAAGTATGTCTACCGTTACAATAAACCGTTGTACTAGTTTACAGAAGATATTCAAACAATACAAAAGAGGCGACGTAGAATGCTAGAAATATCCTCAAAATCAAGAAAATTCTAAATCTGTCGGAATGATTCTAGAAAACATTTTGTAAGATTTCAGTTTATCAAACTTATCGTTGAAATAAAATGTTATTTTGTTTAACAGTATTTTGTCTTCTGTCTCATGATTCAACAAACCCCAAATAAAGTACCACCATAGAATTATATCAGCTTTTCATGCACAGCCTTAGAAAATCTAATACTCGACGCTACTATCTCAGACATCTTGGTTTTCAAATTACAAATCAGATTCTGACAAGGAGCCATGAACCGCTACATTACTTAGCACAGAACTTAACTGATTCTTTCAACAACAACCAGATACTTCCACACTATACATTCTATTTGCTGTTATTTATCAGGAAAGCTTTGCGTTCCATTCCAACCCCATATCTTATAAAACCTATTTATCGTCTACTTTGGAAATATCACAAAATGTTCAATTTAAGCTTTCTGAGAATGTAGAATTTACACGATCAATCCTTCAAAAGACAGTATAAATGAGTATTGGTCCTGCCAACCAAAATCTATACCAAAAAATTCCCACCTCTCTTCGAAATAAGATACAAAATGAAACTCGATGCACACAACATACACGTCATACACTAAACACTGATATACAAGAATAAGAAATGAAATCAACCAGAAAAATTG
>NW_021833279.1:40000-47500 GCF_006345805.1 Octopus sinensis
GGATAGACTTGCCCTTGAACTTTCACGTCGGCGTAAATTCATGTTTATCTATCTTCTTAGATTCACCAAACGATGTCATTTGAAATGCAGAGTTGTATTGTCTGATATTGTTCAGAAAATCCTTTGACTGGATGGAAGCGCCTTCTAGAACATTCCTAAGGGGTTGAGATGGTAGTGTTGGCAATAATACCTGTCCAAATATGTTGTCATCAATTGCATTGTTTTAAGATCTAACGATAATAAATACCCTGAAGTTCTATATATATGATGCTATTTCTATTTTTTCCCAGAACCGTTTCATCTCCAAGAAATCTCTTGACGATAAACCTGATGACACACTAAGTAAGAACTAATTTTATAGCTAAAGTCTTTTACCCGTGACTCATTAACCAATGATTTATAATTTCACCAACTTTGAATTAGTTCCACAATACTATCCATTTGTTCCACAATAATATATACTAAGACATTTGCCTGAATTTATTTCAAAATATGTTCTACTTTACAATAATTTCCTAAATAAATTGTTACTCTAATATATTATGCCGTTTATTGAGTGTATATGAGTATATATGCAAAACTACGTCGAGAATTATTCCAAGCCCTCTTCATCTGAGAATCAAATGCCCGAGCTGCCGCTTGACTGCGTTTATATCTACAATTCAGCATTCTGTCCACTCTTGTGCTTCCAATCATTCGTGAATAGAGACCAGAAATAATGATGTTCCACTTTCCTACACAGTGCGTATTCGTCAATCCTGCCTTGGGGTACTCGGCAGCCAACCAATTCATTGCTCGATGTTGGTGACCATCAGACGAATCAGGTAGCAGCATGTCGTCTACAAATAACAGTCGACCGATCACGTAGAGATGAATTGGGATACCTCTACCACAATGGCTGCGCATATTCAACCAGATCACAGAAAAAGACTGTGAGAAGGGGCACTAACAATGCACACTTCAACTAAGTGAAACCTTCACGTTAAAAACTTTCGACTTTTACATAAATACAATCATTTGAACATCCATATACGAGGGGCGTTCAATAAGTAATGCCCCTGACCCAATTGCAGTTGTTTGCATGTGAAATTTTGCATGTGCAATTATTTATATCTCTAAAGAATAAGTGGGAAATTACAGCTCTGAACTAATTATGGTTTCTGATTTACAGGTGTTTGAACTGTGTCAGGTGTGAAATGGAGGCTGTTGAGTGTCGAGCAGTGATCTGGTTTTTGTATTTGAAAGGACGCACACCACGGGAAACTTTTGATGAAATGAAAGTAACTTATGGTGATGATGCCCCATCATATGACCTTGTAAAACGCTGGCATCGTGAATTGAAACTTGGTCGGAACTCTGTGGAAACAGCTCCCAGATCTGATCGCCCCCTTCTGCCATTGATGAGGCATCTGTCCGTCAAGTTGAGGCTGCCATTTTGGAAGATCGACGCATAACTATTCGCCAAATAGCCCATGAAGTCAAGATTAGTACCGGGTCTGTGGAAACTATCATTCATGACCATTTACATATGCAAAAGGTGTCTGCCAGATGAATTCCCAGGTTGCTCACACCTTTCCAGAAGCAAGAACGCGTTGAATGCTCGAGGATAAATTTGGAGATGTGCCAAGAAGATGAGTCAAAATATTTCAAAAGACTGATTACGCAGGATGAAAACTGGGTCCATCACTCTGATCCAGAGACCAAAGCCCAGTCAATGCAGTGGAAGCGCCGTGACTCACCTCCTCCAAAGAAGGCAAGGGTGCAGCCCTCCGCTGGCAAGGTCACGCTCACAGTCTTCTGGGACCAGGACGGGGTAGTGATGACAGATTTTCTGGCAAAGTGTACCACAATTACAGGAGCCTATTATGCTTCACTTTTGAGGAAATTAAGAGAAGCTATCAAAATCAAGAAGCGGGGCAAGATCAGCAAATGCATCCTCCTCTTGCAGGACAACGCTCCGGTCCACAACTCGCGTGTCGCCTGATCAAAAGCACACTCGTGCGGCTATGAACTTCTCCCCCATCCCCCTACTCTCCTGATCTTGCACCCTCTGAATTTCCCCTCTTCCCACCCATGAAGTGGTTTTTGAAAGGAAAGCGTTTACCAGATGATGCAGCCTTGATTTCTGAAGTCTCGTCGTGGTTGGAGGACCAAGCTGGGGTCTTCTACGAAAACGGGATCCAGAGCTGCATCAAACAATGGGGGAAATGCGTAACTCTGAGTGGTTCCTATGTAGAAAAAGACTAATACCTGTGCCGAGTTTTGTTGCTCTACTACTATGGGAAGTGGGTCAGGGGCATTACTTACTGAACGCCCCTCGTAAGTACTTTATGGCAACCAGTATTTACCCATTAAACTTTCCTTCCTGGTAAACCATCCACAACATGCCCCAGGGCACGTGATCGTGTGCCTTTTCGTGGTTTACAGCGTATAAACCTTGGAAATATTTCAATATTTGCTGGAAGATCTTTCTTTGAATGACTCTCTGGTCGGGTGTACCGCGTCCCGGACAGTAATCTTGGGCACAACAATTTCCCTACATATCTTTTCCTGACATCTAGTGTAGACTTTTCTATAATAAGAATAAACTCTTTGGTCTCTGTTTGAAAAAATTGTGATTGTCACTCCATATTTCCATTGCCTTGGTGTTTTTTCCAGAGGTCCCATCCACCTAGCATACATGGGTCACTCAAAGAATACCATCTGTATTTAAGGTTTCTAAAATATCAAGCCGACCGTGCTTTTCACCAGCAGCTTTATCACTTTTAAGTGAATTTAGCTCAAATAAGCGTTCAACCGAAGAAGAACCTGCTGAAAAAAATAATACAATCACGAATCCATTTCGATGTCCAACTTCATTCAGGATGGTCACTCACAATTTGGATGCAAAAGTCTCCACAATTTTGATTCTGATTCCAGCATCCACTGCGGCTTCCAACTGTATTCTGTAGGTCGCACTGGACTTACCAATTTCCAGTGTTCGACAGACTATAGCAATTTTCAGGTTTTTAGACATTTAGGTAGTGACGAGTTGACAACTCCACCCCTCCTTTTACCCGAACGTTCAGCAAAGAGCGAAAGATGACCGAACTCTATCAAAAACCTCTGTCACCAAGTATTTCTATACCAGGCACCCTTATAAATATCCCTGTCTTAAAATAATATCTATACCATAGAGAGGAGAGTGTGTATCCGGCACAGAAGCCTGCTATGACCTCTCCATTAAGTTCACTGACGACATTCCTTCCAATCAATCCTTCTCACAGTTATCAGCGCCAAGGTGTGCACTGAAGTCTCCTTGCAGGACAAATGACTTTACCCCAAATATATCTAAAGCTGAGGTGAATTTGCTTAGGAAGGATTTGTATTTGACCCCGCTGTTTGCTGCATATACTTACAGCAGCCACAGTGGTCCTTCATATTCAGCCTTAGCTTCAAGAGGTGAACCCTCACACCTAGTAGGTTTCACTCCATAATACAATCCGAAAGCTGGGGATTGAGAGTGTCCTAATCCCACCTGTGCAGACGTTTTGGCACCATAGTACCGTAGTGGGGTTTCAAGCCTATATCCAAGTGTACGCTATCGGAGAAACGAAATTTTGTAGAGGAGACACCGATTATATCTTACAGCAGATTATATCTAACAATTTTGACGTTTTAATTCTCAATTATTAAAGGTTGTTCCCCTCTTTATCTGCTTTGATTTCCTGAGACCGTCAATGTTGTGCTCCTACCCCACGCACCCCAAATTAAGTTGCAGGCTTCTTGCTGTTTGCACCGGTTTTGGGTGGGGTATGCTATACATTCATCGAACGGACTCCTCTACTCGAAATCGGATGCGATGTCTTTTAACTAAATCGATAAATGATGGGGTATGGTTGTTTTTTCATATTGTAGTTATGATGGCCACATTTGCGCCGAGCTCCAAACTGATATTTTGTAATTGACCGATGAATATTCGCACCTGGCGAATATTTTATCATTCTATGAGTTTATCATTATTCTTGAGAAGTATATATACCATACCTAAGTTTACGTATCATACATACATCCGTTCATAGAGGAGACCGATACACATTCCTGATATTCTGAGATTAATCTCTCAAATCTTTGACATCAACGTCAACAACAGGCTCAACAGACAAATGTCTTTTTTCTTTCTTTACAATTTATTCTTATTATTTACATCTTTCGTTCTGACTTTCATTCATTCACTCGTTCTTTCTTAAATTCTATATTTCTCTCTCCTCCATCAATTCCTTCCCATCCAACAACCTACTTTGTATATGATCCCCCTATTCTTTCTTTTAAACTACATTATTTCATTTTAATATCACAGAACCCGGTCTCGGATCATTGTATACCCGGTGGGGCAGAACAACTTGTCCTCCTTATTCAAATCTTGTATATGACGGTTAGTATACTTTATATTTCTGACCTCTCATTCTCTTTTTGTCATTCTCTTGCTCTCTTTTTATACCTCTCATTTTCTCTTTTTTTTAACTCTCTTTCTCTCTCACGCACACGCACACACACTCACCCTTTGTCGGGTTGTCTGACATAAACATTCTCAAATCCTTTTATGATATGTCACGTTTCAAACGTATATACCTGTAGACTATACAGACACTACACAAGACTGCTTACTCCTTTGTGGGTATTTGGTCAAATCAGAATATTATATGTTGTCTACTACGGACCAAGTGAAAAGGATGCTAACTGGTGATCAATTGTACAGGCTACGGATGGTGGTATTGTACGTGAGTGACTAGAGCTGAATAGTGGCCACTTGTCTATCATTAACTAGAGTGCCCAATGATCGTAGGTGTGGGCTAAATTGAATAGAGTCTATTAGAATTGATGACAGTGACTGTAAATGGTTAATGTAATGAACGCACAATGTAGAATGAGGACTGGACAAGCCACACACTGTATCTGATGGAAAAAGCTGAGGACTTTATTCATTAAGAAAAATATAGAGAGACTAAATATTAGTGAGAGAACACAACAGAGTACAGAATGCACTTCTATTCTTCTCCGCCTCACTGAAATCGTCCTATCGCTAAAACCTTGCTCTTTTCACGCACAACATCACCTCATTAATTATCCAGGATATCTTTGTAAGGTAATTCCGAAACTTCCAATTCAAAGCTGATGCTTCCAACGGCTTCCCCAATCAAGCTCACAATCCCCAAAAATGCTCTGAATCTGCTCTCTATAAACCCTACACGTATCCTTTATCGGTCGCCCACTCCGCCGTCCATTCATCTTAAGCACTACGCCATCATTGAACCTCACAATTTTTCCTCCCACCTCGTTTCTGTGTATTGCATGAAAAAAAGTCTGTGTGATCATAACGTCTATGTAAGCCTGATTCGTCCAAGTCTACACGAGAGGTTTAGCCACTGACTCTCGTATGATCGACTAAACAACATTTCATCGACGGTTACCCACCACTTCTCTGCATCTCGTCGTCTCCCGTATTGTCCTACTCAAACCTCCTACATTTTCCACCACCCAAAATATCCCCGTTCACACGTGAACATCTTTTCCATTTCGGATAAACACGAGTGCATGCGTTATGAAATATCTTTCTATTTCTACTCTATTGACATCCACCGAAAAACACCTACCCCATGCAAACATACATAATAATCCACGTCGTAACCACAAAAACTTACCCGTATACACAAAATATATATATATATTAAATGGAGTTGCATGAACAATCGTGCCGCATTATCTCTGGATATCCTCGTTGCTTACTACGATATATATACATACATATACATACATATATATATATATTTATATATATATTATTATATATATATATATATATATATATATATATATATATATATATATATATATAATATATATATATATATATATATATATATATATATGTATATATATGAGAAGGTATATGTACAGTTACGATTCAGCAACACACAGTTTACACTCATATAAACACTAACATATATACACCACCAATTCGTTCACACGTGACTAAGCATGACTTCTTTTAAGTGAAAATTTGTAATGAATGTTTCCGTTATTCGTATATAATTTTGCTTAATATCTTTTTTAATTGATTTATTCTTACTAATTCAAGTGGTGTGGTGGGGACAATGGTACGAACACACAGGTGGCGGAAGTAATCTCTTATGTCTACCCAACGATCCCATTTGGGCCAATTATACGACAAAAGTTGAAGAAGGTGGTCACATTTATGGCAGTGAATATGAAATAACTTTTTCCAACAAATAAACTCTTTTCTTTTGCTAACGCTGAATCATTCATGAGCACAAACGTTCCGTGTGCTGTCTGTTTGACAACGAAAACCTGCTGTTGTTATGATGTTACCCGCCAGGACAAAGTGTTACGCTGGTTGGACAGTGAGTATTCGGGATATTTGATGACCGCGAGTTCTGTACATAAGGGCAGACTTGAATATGTGTGTTGGACTATGCTCCAGAAGCTGATCCAGCAGGTTACAGAAATGAAAATGGAGCTCTGCTGCATTTTGTTCAGGCTTTGTGGTCATTGCCATGTCCACCGTATGTCAATTGTCGAGAATTAACCTGTGTTGTGTGCAGTAAATATTGAATAGAAATTTACATTCGTTTCTATATGAAAATTTATGTCGGCGAATCATAAAATATAATATAATAAAGCAACATATACCTTTCTTGTAATTATGTTTCGCAGTATTTTATCTAAGTAATATATGTCGTTAAATAAATTGCTGCTACAAGTTTTCAGAAAATATTCAAAACGAAACAACAGAGACGTCATAGAATGTGACAAATAGCTTAACAGAACGATGTAATCCTCAGGGAATGATTCTAGAATACATTTTATGAGGTTCAGTTTATCAAATTTAAAAGTTGAAATAAAATGATTCGTTTAAATGTGTTGTATTCCGTCTTAAAATGAAAACAATCCCCAAATGAAACAGCTCCGTACAAATATATCACCCTTTCATGATCAATCTTCAAAAAACACGATAAAAGCTTATAACTAACATCACTAAATCATAATGGTTTAATAAAAAAAATACTCCCATACGTATCATTGTAACTACAATCGATGCGATGAAACCTCTGCAATCCAATCGCGGATATTGTCTAATAAAGCATATTTGATCTTCACTGAAGAAATACCACAAACTGTTGACTAACTAACTACTTATCAGGTTACTAACACATTGAAGCTTTCACGAAACACTTTCGACAAGGGTACAAGTACACGTCCCACGATTAACTATTTTCAATCAACATTCACATATTCCCGCTTTTCTACAAAAATCACACACACACACAGCCTCGCCTCACATTACACACGCAGCCTCTCATCGTTCCCTGAACACTTATGTGCCAAAATAAAATATGAAACCACCAAGAAATATGAGTAGACATCAGGAACAGCATCAACCGAATCTACAGCAACACCACAAAACATCAAGTTCAACAAATTATCTCCGTCTGTAACATA
>NW_021833279.1:52500-77141 GCF_006345805.1 Octopus sinensis
CATGCACACACGCACATACGAGACGCACGCACATACATACACACACACACAAAATGAACCCACACATACGTCGCATACACACGGTACACAATAATACATACACGCGCACAATTATAAATACATGTACACACACAGACGCACAGTTATTCGCCACACACCCTAACTCTACGCCTACACACACGAACACACACACATGCACACACACACACTACAAACAATACACACACACGATACATATACATACACGCACACACAGACATACATCAAACTAGCAGTACCTACTACTTGACCTGGGGTAGAGACAAAAGGAGCCACGCCCAATTCCTTCTTCCTTGACCTTAACACTACTAACCCTACAACACGCAAAGATTAACAGCCACAACCACACACACATACACACACATACGTGTCATTATTGCACACATACACACAGACACACACACGCACACACAGACCTCCGCACACGCTCTTATCCACACTTACACACATATACTTCTTCCTCCACCAATCTCCTGTCTTTGAAAGAACTTTTCTTCACCCATTTCCTTCCGGTCATTCAAAATGTGTGCGCGTGTGTACCGTTGGCGATTTTTTTCCTCTGTCTTCCCTCCTCTGGATCTTTCCATCTCGTATGTTTCCGACGAAGAGCTCCACCTGAAAAGTTAAACCCTCCTTTCTTTCTTTCCTGGCGTCCAATAATACTATGTTTGTTTCACGTCCACGCGTTGATGTGTTTCTTTGTGCTTTTTTGTTTGGATTAAATTTAACTATATAAACTGGGGTTTCTGTGATTTAGAATGCACCGAAAAGCTGTCAGTGGATATACTCTCCTTTGCAGCAGTGTGCGCTGTGTCTAACACGACCCATCATCGGAAATTTTGACACCTCACGTCGGGTTTGTTGTCCTACTCACTCATAGAGTAAATTTGGAGGAACTGTGGTTGTTCATTCGAGAGTACCAGGGAACCAATAATGGGATAGACTTGCCCTTGAACTTTGGACGTCGGGGTAAATTCATGTTTATCTATCTTCTTAGATTCACCAAACGATGTCATTTGAAATGCAGAGTTGTATTGTCTGATATTGTTCAGAAAAATCCTTTGACTTGATGGAAGCGCCTTCTAGAAGATTTCTAAGGGGGTTGAGATGGTAGTGTTGTCAATGATACCTGTCCGAATATGTTGTCATCTATTGCATTGTTTAAGTTCTAAACGATTATAAATACCCTGAAGTTCTATTTATATGATGCTATTTCTATTTTTTCACAGAACCGTTTCATCTCCAAGAAATCTCTCGACGATAAACCTGATGACACCAAGTAAGAACTAATTTTATGGCTAAAGTCTTTTAACCATGTCTCCTTAACTAATGGTTTACAATTTTACCAACTTCGAATTAGTTCCACATTACTATCCACATGTCCAAAATAGTATATACTAAGACACTTGCCTGCATTTATTTCAAAATATGTTCTACTTTACAATAAATTCCTAAATAAAATGTTACTTTAATACACTCTATGCCATTTATTGTGTGTATATGAGTATATATGCAAAGATACGTCGAGAATTGTACCAATCCCACTTCATCTGAGAATCAAATGCCCGAGCTGGCGCTTCACTGCGTTTATATCTACAATTCAGCATTCTGTCCACTCTTGTGCTTCCAATCATTCGTGAATAGAGACCCGAAATAATGATGTTCCACTTTCCTACACAGTGCGTATTTGTCAATCCTGCCTTGGGGTACTCGGCAGCCAACTCATTCAGCGCATGTTGTTGGTTACCATCAGACGAATCATGTAGCAGCATGTCGTCTACAAATAACAGTCGACCGATCACGTAGAGATGATTTGGGATACCTCTACCACAATGGCTGCGCATATTCAACCAGATCACAAAAAAGAATGTGAGAAGGTGCACTAACAAAGCACACTTTTACTGAGTGAAACCTTCACGTTGAAAACTTTCGACTTTTACATAAATACAATCATTTGAACATCCATATAAGTGCTTTAGGGCAACCAGTATTTGCCCATTAAACACACCTTCATGGTAAACATTCCACAACCTGCCCAAGGGCACGTGATTGCGTGACTTTCCGTGGTTTACAGCGTATAAAGCTTAGAAATGCTTCAACGTTTGCTGGAAGATCTGTCTTTGAACGACTCTCTGGTCGGGTGTACTGCGTCCCGGACAGTAATCTTGGGCACAACAATTTCCCTACATATCTCTTCCTGACATCTAGTGTAGACTTTTCTATAATTAGAACACAATCTTTGGTCTCTGTTTGAAAAAATTGTGATTGTCTCCCCATATTACCATTGCCTTGGTGTGTTTTCCAGAGGTCCCATCCACCTAGCATACATGGGTCACTCAGAGAATACCATCTGTATTTAAGGTTTCTAAAATATCAAGCCGAGCGTGCTTTTCACCAGCAGCTTTACCACTTTTAAGTGAGTTTAGCTCAAAAAAGCGTTCAACCGAATAAGAACCTGCCGAATAAAATAATACAATCACGAATCCATTTCGATGTCCAACTTCATTCAGGCGGGTCACTCTCAATTTGGATGCAAAAGTCTCCACAATTTTATATCTGATCCCAGCATCCACAGCGGCTTCCAACTGTATTCTGTAGGTTGCACTGGACTTACCAATTTCCAGTGTTCGGCAGACCGTAGGAATATTCAGGTTTTAGACATTTAGGTAGTGACGAGTTGACAACTCCGCCACTTCCTTTTACCGAACGTTCAGCAAAGAGTGAAAGATGACCGAAATCTATCACAAACCTCTGTCACCAAGTATTTCTATATAAGGTACCCTATAAATATCCCTGTCTTCAAATAATATCTATACCAGAGAGAGGAGAGTGTGTATCCTGCACTGAAGGCTGCTATGACCTCTCCATTAAGTTCACTGACGACATTCCTTCCAATCAAACCTTCTCACGGTTATCAGTGCCAAGGTGTGCACTGAAGTCTCCTGGCAGGACAAATGACTTTACCCCAAATATATCTAATTCTGAGTGTGAATTTGCTAAGAAAGGATTCGTATTGAGCTCGCTGTTTGCTGCATATACTTACAGCAGCCAAAGTGGCCCTTATATTCAGACTTATTTTCAAGAGGTGAACCCTCACACCTAGTAAGTTTCATTCCATAAAACAATCCGAATGCTGGGAATTGAGTGTATCCTAATCCCACCTCTGCGACATTGTTGGCACCACAGTTGCGTAGTGGAGTTTCAAGCCTATATCCAAGAGCCGCTATCGAGAAACGAGAAACGAAATTTGCAGAGGAGACTCCGATCATATCTTACAGGCAGATTATATCTAACAATTTTGACTTTTTAATTCTCAATTATTAAGGGTTGTTCCCTTCTTGATCTGCTTTTGTTGTCTGAGACCGTCAATTTTGTGCTCTCAAACCACGCGCCCCAGATTAATTGCAGGCTTCTTGCTCGTTGCACCGGTATTGGGTGGGGTTGTGCTATACATTTATCGACAAATGATGCGGTATGGTTGTTATTTCATATTGTAGTTATGATGGCCTTATTTGCGCCGAGCTCCAAACTGATATTGGTAATTGACCGATGAATATTCGCACCTGGCGAATATTTTATCATTATTCTATTGAGTTTTATCATTATTCTATTGAGAAGTATATATACTCATACCCAAGTTTACGTATCATACATACATCCGTTCATAGCGGAGACCGATACACATTCTGATATTCTGCGATTAATCTCTGAAATCTTTGACATCAACGTCACCAACAGGCTCAACAGACAAATGTCTTTTTCTTTCTTTACAATTTATTCTTATTATTTACATCTTTCGTTCTGACTTTCATTCATTCACTCGTTCTTTCTTAATTCTATATTTCTCTTCTCCATCAATTCCTTCCCTTCCAACAACCTACTTTGTAAATGATCCCCAATTCTTTCTTTTAAACTACATTATTTCATTTAATTTCGCAGAACCCGGTCTCGGATCATTGTATACCGGTGGGGCAGAACAACTTGTCCTCCTTATTCAAACTTGTATATGACGGTTAGTATACTTTATATTTCTCAACTCTCATTCTTTTTTTGTCTTTCTCTTGTTCTCTTTTTATACCTCTCATTCTCTCTTTTTGTTGCCTCCCTTTCTCTCTCACCCTCTCTCTCACGCACATGCACACACACTCACCCTTTGTCGGGTTGTTTGACATATACATTCTCAAATCCTCTTATGGTATGTCACGTTTCAAACGTCTATACCTGTAGACTATACAGACACTACACAAAACTGCTTACTCCTTTGTAGGTATTTGGTCAAATCAGAATATTATATGTTGTCTACTACGGAACAAGTGAAAAGGAGGTTGTCTAACCACAGAATATAGATATCTCTACGTTAAATTAGAGACAGGGGCTGGACTGAAAACCACCATGGCGATCAAGAATTTCAGGCTGACCAGCTTTGGATTGTAGATATCAAATACCGAGGCTGCTAACTGGTGATCAATTGTACTGGCTACGGATGGTGGTACTGTACGTGAGTGACCAGAGCTGAATAGTGGCCACTTGGCTATCATTAACTAGAGTGCCCAGTGATCGTAGGTGTGGGCTAAATTGAAAAGAGTCTTTTAGAATTGATGACAGTGACTGTAAATGGTTATTGGAATGAACGCACAATGTAGAATGAGGACTGGACAAGCCACATATTGTAACTGATGGAAAAAGCTAAGGACTGTATTCATTAAGTAAAATAGAGAGAGACTAAATATTAGTGAGAGAACAGAGTACAGAATGCACTTCTATTCTTCCGCCTCACCGAAATCATCCTATCGCTAAAACCTTGTTCTTTTCATGCACCACATCACCTCATTAATTATCCAGTATATCTTTGTAAGGTAATTCCGAAACTTCCAATTCAAACTGATGCTACAAACCCCGCTTCGGCAATGAACCTCACATTTCCTAAAAATGTTCTGAATCTGCTCTCTATAAACCCTACAATATCCTTTATCGGTAGCCCACTCCGCCGTCCATTCATCTTAAGCACAACGCCATCACTGAATCTTATAATTTTTCCTCCCACCTCGTTTCTGCGTATTGCATGAAAAAAGTCTGTGTGATCATAACGTCTATGTAAGCCTGCATCTCGTCGTCTCCCCTAGTGTCCTACTCAAACCACCAACAATTTCCACCACCCAAAATATCCCCGTTCACACGTGAACATCTTTTCATTTCGGATAAACACGTGTGCATGCGTTAAAAAATCTTCTTTTTCTCCATCTGGTGACACCCACCGAAAAACACCTACCCCATGCATACACATAATCCACGTCGTAACCACAAATAGGTACCCGTATACACAAAACATATATATATATATAAATGGAGTTGTATGAAACAATCGTACCGCATTATCTCTAGATATCCTTGTTGCTTATTACGATATATATATAATATATATATATATATATATATATATATATATATGATGATGAGAAGGCAAATGCACAGCTACGATCTCATACATACCTCAACACACAGCTTGCACTCACATAAACACTAACATATACACCACAATTCCTTCACACGCGAGTAAACATGACTCCTTTAAATGAAAAATTGTAATGAATGTTTCCGTTATTTCATATATAAGTTTGCTTAACATCTTTTTACTTGATATATTCTTACCAATTGTAGGTGTGGTTGGTGGACAAAAGTATGACCAGACAGGTGGCGGAAGTAATAATCTCTTATGCCTACCTAACGATCCCATTTGGGCCAATTATACGACAGAAGATGAAAAAGGTGGTCACATTTATGGCAGTGAATATCAACTGGAATCCTACCCAACTAATAAAATCTTTTCTTTTGCTCACGCTGAATCAATTCATCAACACAACGTTCCGTGCGCTGTCTGTTTGACACGACAACCTGCTGTTGTTATGATGTTACCAGCCAGGACAAAGTGTTACGACGGTTGGACAGCTGAGTATTCAGGATATGTGATGACCGAGCGTCATAGTCATAAGGGCAGACATGAATATGTGTGTGTGGACTATGCACCAGAAGCTGATCCAGCAGGTTACAGAGACGAAAATGGAGTTTTATTATATTTTGTTCAGGCTGCTTGTGGTTCATTGCCATGTCCACCGTATGTCAATGGTCGAGAATTAACCTGCGTTGTGTGCAGTCAATATTGAATCGAATTTACATTCGTTCTATATGAAAATTTATGTCGGCGAATCATAAATTATAATATAATAAAGCAACATATACGTTTCTTGTAATTGTGTTTCGCAATATTTTATCCAAGTAATATATGTCGTTAAATAAATTGCTGCTACAAGTTTTCAGAAAATATTCAAAACGAAACAACAGAGACGTCATAGAATGTGACAAATAGCTTAACAGAACGATATAATCCTCGGGGAATGATTCTAGAATACTTTGTATGAGGTTCAGTTTATCAAATTTAAATGTTGAAATAAAATGATGATTCGTTTAAATGTGTGTTGTATTCCGTCTTAAAATGAAACCAATCCCCAAAAGAAGCACCTCCGTACAAATATATCACCTTTCATGATCAATCTTCAGAAAACACGATAAAAGCTAATAACTAACGTCACTAAATCATGAGTTTATAAAAAAAATACTCCCATACGTATCATTGTAACTACAATCGATGCGATGAAAGCTCTGCAATCCAATGGCGGATTACCTAATAAAGGATATTTGATATCCACTGAAGAAATACCACAAAATGTTGACTACCTAACTACTTGTCAGGTTACTAAAACATTGAAGTTTTCAAGAAACACTTTCGACAAGGGTACAAGTACACGTCCCACGATGAACTATTTTCAACCTACATTCACATATTCCCGCTTTTCTACAAAAATCACACACACAGCCTAGCGTCACATTACACACGCAGCCTCTCATCGTTCCCTGAA
The DNA here is from genome assembly GCF_006345805.1 of Octopus sinensis. Classification (NCBI taxonomy): domain Eukaryota; kingdom Metazoa; phylum Mollusca; class Cephalopoda; order Octopoda; family Octopodidae; genus Octopus; species Octopus sinensis. The sequence continues at coordinate 59,454 of NW_021833279.1, forward strand.
CACTGATGTGCCAAAATAAAACATGAAACCACCAAGAAATATGAGTACACCTCAGGAACAGCATCAACCGAATCTACAGCAACACCACAAAACATCAAGTTCAACAAATTATCTCCGTCTGTAACATAAAACTATCAAACTCGCAGAAGAGGAACTTGCTTCGAGATACATGCATACAATAACTGTAACACACATAAATGACTTAGTAAGGAAAGGAACACCACTTATAAAATATGCATTAGGTGGAATCAGTGCAACATGGTGAGTCTTTCACACTATACCCAGCATGATTGCTCCTTGTATGTGGGAGTTTGTAGAATGGCTGCCAGATAAACGAAGGTCCGTGGAAAGAGGGATCTGTGGGTGGCAGCACGTTTTTTGTCCGATTAATTGCGTGCCATAAGAATGCTCGATTGTGAAAAAGCTAGAGAAAAAGAATAATAATTAAGTAATATGAAAGCACGAAATGCAAATTGACAAATGAATATATGGAAAACATTCAACATGGCGTCCCCAGTGAACAGTATTAGCGCTCAGTATTAGGCATAAGCAATTTTTAGGTTCGTTAAAATGTGATAATGGCATAATTCAAACTCTAAAGGCAAATTCAGTGCAAAAAGTTGCAAAAACAGCATGTCAGTCCAGTGCTGCTCCCTATCGGGTTCCAGTTCAGCCGTTATCAAAATAAAATACCGAAGTGGGGAATATCTGGACAAACTTAAAGCCATAGCTTTAACTTAAACATAGTCAACAACAACGAGTAAGTGACGCCATTAGAGCGCCAGGCTGGAGTCTGTCGTGAGTTACCTCCCTTCGGTATTTCTGTTTGATAAATACTTCGCTAGAGGAGTTGACCTCAACCTTGTGCCCCCACAGTAACTGCGGTCGCTCGTACGAGCCTGCATTTTCCCCGCATTTTTGTGTGTATGTTTGTGTGTGTGTGTGTGTGTGTGTGTGTGTGTGTGTGTGTGTGTGTGTGTGTGTGTGTGTGTGCATGTGTCCGTGTGTGTGTATGTGTGTGTGTGCCTCAGCGTGTGTGTGTGTCAGTGTGTGTGAGTCACGGTGTGTGGGTCAGTGTGTGTCTTTGTGTGTGTCAGTGTGTGTGTGTGTGTGTATCAGTGTGTATGTGTGTGTGTGCGTCAGTGTATGTGTGTGTGTGTGAATGTGTGTGTGTGAATGTGTGTGTGTGTGTTAATGTGTGTATGTGTGTATGAGTATGTCAGTGTGTGTGTGTGTGTGTGTCTCAGTGTGCGTGTGTGTATGTCAGTGTTTGTATGTGTGTCAGTGTGTGTGTGCGTGTGTGTGTGTCAGTGTGTGTGTGTATGTGTCAGTGTGTGTGTGTGTGTATGTCAGTGTGTGTGTGTGTCAGTGTATGTGTGTGTATGTCAGTGTGTGTGTGTCAGTGTGTGTGAGAGTGTGTGTGTGTGTGTGTGTCAGTGTGTATGTGTGTTTGTATTTGTGTGTGTGTCGGTGTGTGTGTGTCAGTGTGTGTCTGTGTATGTATGTCAGTGTGTGCGTGTGTATGTCTGTCTGTGTGTGTGTGTGTGTGTCAGTGTGTGAGTGTGTGTGTGTGTCAGTGTGTGTGTGTGTGTGTTTGTGTGTGTGTATGTATTGTGTGCGTGTGCGTGTGGGAGTGTGTGTGTGTGTGTGTGTGTGTGTGTCTTTGTGTCTGTGTATTCATTGGTTGAACGAAATACTTCCCACACTGAATATTAAAACAGTTTCCCAAGAATAACAAATAAGATTAAATAACAACATTAGTAAATAAATATATCATAATATATCCAGAAACAGGAATCATTTCACCTTAAACGTGTCTCTCATTCATCAAAATATTTTGCTAATTATTGTGTGACTATATCAAACCATCTCTTTCCAATAATTAAACCTGTCAGACAAGTTCACACCCGCTTTTACAGTTCCACCAATCGCATTGGTTCATAAATTTACGATAAGATCTATGCCAGAGCTGGGTTGTTGTGCGCTCAATAAATACGTGGAATTCAGTTACAGGTCTTCAGCTTAAACCTCGCATCTCGATCTTTTGTTGAAGCCACACGAAGTATCACTTACAACCGACAACTGTCACCAGAATGGATTTCGCAAAACAGTTCAGGAATATTTCGCAGCGTTATTCCATTTCTTCTCTCATAGCTTTTGGGTTCTTCTCGTTCTGACGATCGTGATTCTTCATCAAGATTCAAGAATAAGAGGAAAAATGGAAGAGAAATCGAAAACGGTAAGACATGGATTTTTTGTTAATATATGTATGTGTTTATGTATTTATATATGCATGTATGTATGTATGCATTTACGTATGTATGTATTAATATGTGGATGCATGTATGTATGTATGTATGCCTCAACGTATGTATGTATGAATATATGGATGTATGTACGTACGGATGGATAGATGGATGTAAGGATGTATGCCTGAATCACGTACATATGTTCCTATAGAGCGCACACACACACACATAAGATCACACACGAACACACAGGCGCACACACCTAAACATACATATATATACATGTACATATTTGTATATATAATATACATATATATGTATATATAATATACATATATATGAATATAATAGTGCGTGAACATATATAGATATATATACATACAAACAAATATATGCGTGTGCGTATCTATCTCTCCTTCTCTCTATTTATCTATAGATACGTATATATGTATGTGTGTGTGTGTGGTGTGTGTGTGGTGTGTGTGTGTGGTGTGTTGTTGTATATAAATACATTCTTTTACCCGTTTCAGTAATTTGACTGCGGCCATGCTAGAGCACTGCGTTTAGTAGGACAAATCGACTTTGGCAATTATTCTTTGTAAGCCTAGTGCTCATTCTATCGATATCTCTAGCCGAACCGCTATGTAACGGGGACGTAAACACACCGATATCAGTTGAGAAGCGATAGTGGTGCGACAATCACAGACACATACATAATACATATATACATACATACATACACATCCGTGTGTTTGTGTGTGTGTGTGTGTGTGTGTTTAGCACCCTTATTTCAGTCTCAATCTACCAAATCTACTGACATGGCTCTGGTCAGCTCGAGGTTATAGTGGTAGGCATTCGTCCAATTTTCTACGCAGTGGGAATGAACAGAATACCTTGTGGTAAGAAGCAAGTGTTTTCCCACACAGACACTGTAATATATATATATACATATATACAGAAAATGTGTAAATATAATTAATTTAATAAAATCAATAAAATTTCACCTAGTAGTATTTCGGTATGGAAAAGGACCATATACGGTAAAAATTTAAACAATTATAATGAGGGTTTTTGCAACAATTTGATTAAACAACATACCGAACATATTAGAAATAGCAGTCAAAGGGCTACCATTCTACCATTGCTGTAATAGAAATGGTAGGCCTTTGACTTCTTTTTCTAACATTTTCGGTATGTGGTTTAAGCAACTTATTGCCAAAAACCCTTATTATAATTATATAATATATATATATATATATAATATATATATATATATATATATATATATATATATATATACATATACATACATATATCACCGCTCGGTCTGGGAATCGAAAGCGCGATCCTACGACCATTGGGCCATTGTACCTCCCACACAACACATATATATATATATATATACATAAATAAATATATATATACATACACACATATATACTTACGAATGTATATACATACATATCTATCTATCATCTATCTATCTAAATATCTATTTATCTATCTATTTATCTATCTATCTATCTATCTCTCGTGTATATATATATATATATATATATATTATATATATTTGTTTATGTATATGTATATATATGTATATATGTATGTATATACATATACACACATCCCAAGGAAACACAGAGAAGAGTGGAATTGTACTCCTGTCCGATCGCTCTTTCACCAGACATAATCCTGGAGAGGGAAATAAGTGCGTAATGAAAAAAATCTAATGGTGGGGTTCTAGCATGGCCATGCCCTGTCGCTGCAACTTTTAGCCCTATTAATATTAGTGTTAAGTATTATATCTAGATGTACACTTACACACACGCACAGAAACAGACACATGCAAACACACACACACGCACACATAGGAATACGTACATATTTACACACATTTATCTATTTCTCTCCATCAGGAACGGAAGTGAGGCGAGTTTTTTTGAATCTTTTCTTTCCAACTGAAAATAAAACGTGCGAGTGCCAATGTAGATCGGTGAATTTCGTAATGTTTGACTGTAATTCACGTTGGTTTTTATATATGACAATATGTAAGAACGAATGTAAATACATACACACAGACACACGGACAAACACACGCACAAATAAACACAGACACACACACACGACGCACGCACACAGACGCATGTGCTCAATTGTACACGAACAATCACACTATACAGTGTATGTCCACTCACATATATGTGTGCGTTTGTGTGTGTGTATGCGTATAAGTAGATACGTATATTTGTGATATTTATGGTGTGTATGCTTCAGTGTACGTGCATACGTATATATCGATATGTGTGATGTGTGTGTGTGTGTGTCTGTGGGTGGAGGCGCAGTGGCCCAGTGGTTCGGGCAGCGGACTCATGGTTGTCAGATCGCGGTTTTGATTCCCAGACTGGGCGTTGTGAGTGTTTAATGCTCCACGAGGCTCAGGGAATTGGGTTGTGTTGATCTCTGCTGTACTCTTTTTCTACAACTTTTTCCCTTTCTTCTGTTGGCCTGCTCGCTTAGCCCGCGGGGTGGCGTCATTTGAAGGCTAAAACAACGCGAAGCGCATTGTGACTGGCGATATGTAGCAACAACTGGTCTGTGACGGTGATCACGGAGATATATGCATCATACGCACACAATACACACACACACATACATACACACGTACATACACACACACCAGCACAGATGTCTACATATACCTTTAACGAACAATACTCATACAGATACGGACACACTCATACACACATGGGCAGAGACACACACGCACATACACGTACTTAAGCGCACACACGCACGCACATTACTCCCACACAACTCCAGAAAAACCCAAAACACACACGCATGTACAAATTCACATACACACCGATACATATACATACACACAATATATGCCTACACGCACACACATACACATCCGTATACACATATAGACAGAGACACACACACACACACGCACGTAAAAACATGCGCACACATACGCACGTACACACGCACATTAATGCACACACCGAAAACTCACAACCGTACGGATACACGCATATACACCCATATACGCTTACACACACACATACAAACGTACACGTACATGCACACACGCACATACGAGACGCACGCACATACATACACACACACACAAAAGAACCCACACATACATCCCATACATACGGTACACAATTATACATACACGCGCACAGTTATACGTACATGTACACACACATACGCACAGTTATTCGCCACACACCCAAACTCTACGCATACACACACATACACACACATGAACACACACACACTACAAACAAAACACACACATGATACATATACATACACGCACACACACACATACTTCAAACTAGCAGTACCTACTACTTGACCTGTGGTAGAGACAAAGGGAGCCACGCCCAAATCCTTCTTCCTTGACCTTAACACTACTAACCCTACAACACGCAAAGATTAACAGCCACAACCACACACACTTACACACGCACATGCACACACACACACATTTGTCATCATTGCACACATACACACATACTCACATACACACGCGCACACGCAGACCTCCGCGCACGCTCTTATCCACACTTACACACACACATCCCTCCTCCTCTATCTCTCCTGTCTCTGAAAGATCTTTACTTCTCCATTTCCTTCCGGTTATTCAAAATGCGCCTGCGTGTGTACCATTGGCGGTTTTTTTGTCTTCTGTCTTCCCTCCTCTGGATCTTTCCTTCTCGTAAGTTTCCGACGAAGAGCTCCACCTGAAACGTTAAACCCTCCTTCTTTCTTCTCTACTGAGCGTCCAGTAATACTATCTTTGTTCCACGTCCTCGCGTTGTGTTTTTTTGGGCTTTCTTGTTTGGATTAATTTAACTATATATATGTAACATGTGTAGATGTATATATATATATATATATATATATAATATATATATATATAACATGTGTGTATATATATATATATATATATATATATATATATATAATAATATATATATATATGTAGAATATGTGTGTGTATATATATTTGTGTGTGTGTGTGTGTGTGTGTACTAGCAGTCATACCCGGCATTGCAGGGGATTAAAATGGCAAAGATGGTATATAATATATTCCAGTCATTTTGAAACAGGTGTGATATGGGAAAGTGCAACATTGACAACAAAACATTTGTAGAGAGTAAATGCTGGGCTAATTCGACTGAGCAACATGCTTTGCGTCCGTTTGGAGTGTTTCAGGCCCTAACCTGTCATGCAAAATTGGAGGTGGAGTTTGAGTGATTTTTGAACGCACCGAAAAGCTGTCAGTGGATATACTCTCCTTTGCAGCAGTGTGCGCTGTGTCTAACACGACCCATCATCGGAAATTTTGACACCTCACGTCGGGTTTCTTGTCCTATCACTTATGGAGTAAGTTTGGAGGAACGGTGGTTGTTCAATCGCGGGTACCAGGGAACCAATGAGGGGATAGACTTGCCTTGAACTTTGACGTCGGCGTAAATTCATGTTTATCTATCTTCTTAGATTCACCAAACGATGTCATTTGAAATTCAGATTTTTATTGTCTGATATTGTTCAGAAAATCGTTCGACTCGATTGAAGCGCCTTCTAGAAGATTCCTAAGGGGTTGAGATGGTAGTGTTGGCAATGATACCTGTCCGATAATAAATACACTGAAGTTCTATTTATATGATGCTATTTTATTTTTTCACAGAACCGTTTCATCTCCAAGAAATCTCTCGACGATAAACCTGATGATACGCCAAGTAAGAACTGATTTTATGGCTAAAGTCTTTTACCCGTGTCTCCTTAACTAATGATTTAAAATTTTACCAACTTTGAATTAGTTCCACATTACTATCCATATATCCAAAATAATATATACTAAGACACTTGCCTGAATTTATTTTAAAATATATTCTACTTTACAAGAATTCCTTAAATATAATGTTATTCTAATATACTATGCCATTTATTGTGTGTATGTAAGTATATATGCAGTGCTACGTCGAGAATTGTTTCGACCCGCACGTTTCCTCTGAGGGAGCTCTTTGCCGAGTGTCCTAGTCGGCCAGTACATTCACTGTGAAACATTAGAGTGCTCAGAGCGAGCCCCACCGGCTTGCATACGAAAAGCATGAATGCCCTCTTCATCTGAGAATCAAATGCCCGAGCTGTCGCATCACTGCGTTTATATCTACAATTCAGCATTCTGTCAACTCTTGTGCTTCCAATCATTCGCGAATACAGACCCGAAATAATGATGTTCCACTTTCCTACACAGTGCATATTTGTCAATCCTGCCTTGGTGTACTCGGCAGCCAACCTATTCAGTGCACGTTGTTGGTGACAATCAGACAAATTAGGTAGCAGCATGTCGTCTACAAATAACAGTCCACCGATCACGTAGAGATGAATTGGGATAACTCTCCCACAATGGCTGCGCATATTCAACCAGATCACAAAATAGAATGTGAGAAGGGGCACTAACAATGCACACTTCAACTAAGTGAAACCTTCACGTTGTAAACTTTCGACTTTTACATAAATACAATCATTTGAACATCCATATAAGTATTTTATGGCAACCAGTATTTGCCCAGTAAACTCACCTTCCTGGTAAACCATCCACAACATGCCTCAGGGCACGTGATCATGTGCCTTTTCGTGTTTTACAGTGTATTCCTCTTGGAAATGCTTCAACGTTTGCTGGAAGATCTGTCTTTGAATGACTCTCTGGTCGGGTGTACAGTGTCCCGGACAGTAACCTTTAGCACGACAATTTCCCTACATATCGTTTCCTGACATCTAGTATAAACTTTTCTATAATTAGAACACACTCATTGGTCTTTGTTTGAAGAAATTGTGATTGTCACCCCATATTACCATTGCCTTGGTGTTTGTCCCATCCACCTAGCGTACATGGGTCACTCAGAGAATACCATCTGTATTTATGGCTTCTAAAATATCAAACCGAACGTGCTTTTCACAAGCAGTTTTATCACATTTAAGTGAGTTTAGCTCAAATAAGCGTTCAAACGAAGAAGAACCTACCGAAAAAAATAATACAATCACAAATCCATTTCGATGTCCAACTGAATTTAGGAGGGTCACTCTCAATTTGTATGCAAAAGTCTCCACATTTTTGTTTCTGATCCCAGCATTCACGGCTTACCAATTTCCAGTGTTCGGCAGACTGTAGGAATTTTCAGGTTTTCAGACACAAACGTTCAGCAAAGAGTGAAAGATGACCGAAATCTATCAAAAACCTCCGTCACCAACTATTTCTATACCAGGTACCCTTATAAATATCCCTGTCTTAAAATAATATCTATACCATAGGGAGGAGAGTGTGCATCCTGCACAGAAGGCTGCTACGACCTGTCCATTAAGTTCACTGACGACATTCCTTCCAATCAACCCTTCTCACGGTTATCAGTGCCAAGGTGTGCACTGAAGTCTCCTGGCAGGACAAATGACTTTACCCCAAATATATCTAAAGCTGAGGTGAATTGCTTAGGAAGGATATGTATTTGACCCAGCTGTTTGCTGCATATACTTTCAACAGCCACCGTGGTCTTTCATATTCAGCCTTAGTTTCAAGAGGTGAAACCTCACACCTAGTAGGTTTCACTCCATAAAACAATCCGAAAGCTGGGGATTGAGAGTATCCTAATCTCACCTGTGCAGACATTGTGGCACCACAGTTGCGTAGTGGAGTTTCAAGCCTATATCCAGGTGTACGCTATCGGAGAAACGAAATTTTGTAGAGGAGACACCGATATATCTTACAGGCAGATTATATCTAAAATTGACGTTTTAATTCTCAATTATTAAAGGTTGTTCCCTCTTCATCTGCTTTGGTTTCCTGAGACCGTCAATTTGGTGCTCCCACCTCACGCACCCCAGATTAAGTTGCTGGCTTCTTGCTGGTTGCACCGGTATTGGGTGGGTTGTGCTATACATTTATCGAACGGACCCCTGTACTCGAGATCCGGATGCGAGTCTTTTAACTAAATCGACAAATGATGCGGTATGGTTGTTATTTCATGTTGTAGTTATGATGGCCTTATTTGCGCCGAGCTCCAAACTAATATTTGTAATTGACCGATGAATATTCGCACCTGGCGAATATTTTATCATTATTCTATTAAGTTTTATCATTATTCTATTGAGAAGTATATATACTCATACCCAAGTTTATCATACATACATCCGTTCATAGCGGAGACCGATACACATTCTGATATTCTGAGATTAATCTCTCAAATCTTTGACATCAACGTCACCAACAGGCTCAACAGACAAATGTCTTTTTCTTTCTTTACAATTTATTCTTATTATTACATCTTTCGTTCTAACTTTCATTCATTCACTCGTTCTTTCTTAAATTCTATATTCTCTCTTCTCCATCAATTCCTTCCCATCCAACAACCTACTTTGTAAATGATCCCCCAATTCTTTCTTTTAAACTACATTATTTCATTTTAATTTCGCAGAACCCGGTCTCGAATCATTGTATACCCGGTGGGGTAGAACAACTTGTCCTCCTTATTCAAAACTTGTATATGACGGTTAGTATACTTTATGTTTCTGAGCTCTCATTCCCTTTTTGATTTCCTCTTGTTCTTTTTTTATACCTGTCATTATCTCTTTTTGTTGCCTCCCTTTCTCTCTCACCCCCTCTCTCACGAACATGCACACAGACTCACCCTTTGTCGGGTTGTCTGACATAAACGTTCTCAAATCCTCTTACGATATGTCACGTTTCAAACGTCTATACCGGTAGACTATACAAAAACTACACAAGACTGCTTACTCCTTTGTAGGTATTTGGTCAAATCAGAATATTATATGTTGTCTACTACGGACCAAATGAAAAGGATGTTGTCTAACCACAGAATATAGATATCTCTACGTTAAATTACAGATAGGGGCTGGACTGAAAACCACCATGGCGATCAAGAATTTCTGGCTGACCAGCTTTGGATTGTAGATATCAAATACCGAGGCTGCTAACTGGTGATCATGTGTACTGGCTACGGATGGTTATTGTATGTGAGTGACTAGAGCTGAATAGTGGCCACTTGTCTATCATTAACTAGAGTGCCCAATGATCGTAGGTGCGGGCTAAATTGAAAACAGTCTATTAGAATTGATGACAGTGACTGTAAATAATTAATGAAATGAACGCACAAAGTAGAATGAGGACTGGACAAGCCACATACTGTAAATGATGGAAAAAGCTAAGGACTTTATTCATTAAGTAAATATAGAGAGACTAAATATTAGTGAGAGATCAAAACAGTGTACAGAATGCACTTCTATTCTTCTCCGCCTCACCGAAATCATCCTATCACTAAAACCTTGCTCTTTTCATGCACCACATCACCTCATTAATTATCCAGTATATATTTGTAAGGTTATTACCACACTTCCAATTCAAAAATACTTCCAGAAACCGCTTCCCCAATCCACCTCACATTCCTTAAAAATGCTCTGAATCTGCTCTTTTATAAACCCTACACGTATATTTTATCGGTCGCCCACTCCATCACCAAAAATATCCCCGTTCACTCGTGAACACCTTTTCCGTTTCGGGTAAACACGAGCACATGCGTTACCGAATCCTTTCTTTTTCTCCTTCTATTAACATCCACGCAAATACACTTCCCCATGCAAACTTACATAATAATCCACGTCATAACCTCAAATACTTACCCGTATATACACACAACATATATATACATATACCTACATAACTTTTTTTTCAAGAGTTCCTTAACATTTACGGAGGTCTCTATCGTGATGATTGTTTACTTTATCTCCAAAATGTTTCAAACCAAAAGGTACAAAAAGTTAATAGTTTAGTTAATTTTTTCAGTAGAATGGGCTCAAAAATCGTTTTTGATGACGATATGACGAAGGCTTAATTTACACAGTGACTCTTTCCTCCCATATCGTAAACCGTTGACCAATCTTAAGTACATTAGCAAATTTAGTAATCATCCTGGAGCAATTACTAAGGACTTAGTTAAGAATATTTCATTTAGATTATCTAAATTATCTGCTAATATTGATATTTTCAATAATAACGCTGAATTCTATAACTCTGCCTTAATCAAAGCAGGTTATACAGAGAAAATTTTCTACATAGATTCTGCTCAGTCTAATTGTAAATTCAATAATGCAGATAAGATTTCTAGTCGTAAAAGAATTATTGATAACAAACATAACTTACGCACCGATACAAAGCGAACGAAGGCAGATAGCCCTTATTTAATCCCCTATTATCGATCTAAAAGTAAATATAACACCTTCAAATGTAATTACGCAATGAATACTAGTAAAAACATTTGGTTAATAATTCCTTACGGGTGACAAATTAAATCTAATCTCCCACTGCTGTTTCGTCAAGCTATTGCTAGGAATTTTCCAAACAATTCTAGATATTACTCTATAATCAATTCACATAAGGTTAGGATAGGTTTTTCAAACACAAAAAATCTCTTGCAAATTATCTCTTCTCATAATAACAAACTGTTAAATATTAATACATTTACTAATAGTAACATTAATTTAGCTAATACCATCCAACCCTCTAGAAATATTAATAACAAGGTTATTGTATCTGAAGTCAATTCCAATAGAATTAAGTTTATGTCAAGTAACTCTAAGGTTAAAAATTCTATATACCAGTGTATAATCGGTACTCGTACTAAAGTACGATTTTACATTGGAAGCACATCGTTAGAGTTATCTAAAAGAATTTCTATCCATTACTCAACATTTAGGGATAGAAAAAAAACGGAATAGTACCGGTCTCAACAAACTGATTTGGGATTTAAAAGACCACAAGAAACAATTTCATTTAGAATGGTTGATTCTCTCAATTTCGATACCATATGACAAAGGCAAGAAATTCTGTCTTCTCTGCATTCTGAGCTATTTTCATTATTTTTTCTAAAAATAATCTAGTAAACACGGTTATAGAGCGAGCATACAGATGTAAGCATTGGGAAAAACATACGTTTAGTGCATATAAGTAGTCTTTATCATTATATATAATTTAAACTTTAATTTCTTTTATATTTAACATTCACTATTAATATCCCTACTGTTTCTGTTAGCTACTTATGACGTTATATCATATAACGTTTTTTAAAACAATATTAATAGCGTTCTGTCTATCGCTATACAAATCCATCATTTTTGCTAAAATGTCTTATTGACGAGTTTCGTTTTTTTCACTTTTGAGGAGAAGATGGCATTGTTTATACCATTATTCTTTGAATAGTATCAGTGGAATTTTCGAAACATGTTTCGAAAGTAAAAATATTTGATTACACCTGCGTTAACTCCATTTCTTATTCAAATATGTATATATTATATATATTATATATATATATATATATATATATATATATATATATATATGTATATATATTTACATATATATATAATATATATATATATATAATATATATATATGAATGTATATGTATATATATATATATATATATATATATTATATAGATTCGGATGAATATGGTACTTAAGTTGAGGCTCCAGAATTTAGTACGGCATTATCCATACAATTTCAAAGTAAGGGGATTAAAATTAAACTAAGCAACGATGATATCCAGAGATAATGCAGTACGTTCGTTTCATGCAACACCATTTAATTGAACAATGCAATCATTACATCAGTTTAAAATGTAGAGCAATCTTCAGTTGCACAAAAACGTAGCATTTAATTAAATTAGAACATATGGACACATTTGTATAATTATACCTAAAATCTCCAAGAAATTACATAGAACATGTTGTTTCTACTTCAGCATAGCAGTTAATAAAATTATCATGAAGGTCGGCTTGTCACTGATTTTTTTGTCTTTATGGGGTCAGTTTTAATTGTTTACAAATCCTTTGTATATCTAAGGCTGAGAGAACATAGGGCAGTATCTGTTAGAGGGAGGGTTTAGGGGGTAGACAGACATAATAGTTGGTATAGTCATAAAAAAATCAAGAATTATTATAAGCATACCATGAGGTTTAGTAAGGGAAAACTTTAAACAAGGGTTGTTAACTGATAATTAAGGGAGTCGCACACTGGCAGACTATTGACAATGAAACGAAGGTCTTATCATATATTATAGTTAATATTTTAAACAATGTTGCTATGAATACAGTTGAAGTTTAGGGTTTTCCAAAGGATTATTAAGAAGAATATTATAACAAAAGGATAGAAATTGTTGAATATTTTTTCTATTCATAAGTATTCATAAATTTCTTGATAATTTTATTAACTTCTATGCTGAAATAGAGACAACATGTTCTTTGTGTATCTCCTTAGCTTCTTGGAGATTTTAGGTATAATTATACTAATGTGTCAATCTGTTTCAATTTAATTAAATCCTATGTATTTGTGCAGCTGAAGATTCCTCTATATTTTAAATTGATGTAATGATTGTATTGTTCAATTAAATGGAGTTGCATGAAACAATTGCACTGCATTATCTCTCGATATCCTTGTTGCTTAACTCGATATATATATATATATATATATATATATATATATATATGAAGAGAATGCAAATGCACAGCTATGATCTCAAGCATACAGCAACACACCGCTTGCACTCACATAAACACTAACATATATACACCACAATTCGTTCACACGTGGCTAAACATGACTTCTTTTAACTGTAATGAATGTTTCCGTTATTTCATATATAATTTTTCTTAACATCTTTTTTACTTGATTTATTCTAACCAATTTTAGGTGTGGTTGGTGGACAACATCATACCCAGACTGGTGGCGGAAGTAATCTCTTGTGTTTACCTAACGATCCCATTTGGGCCAATTATACTACAGAAGTTGAAAAAGGTGGTTACATTTATGGCAGTGAATATGAAATATCCCACTACTCAAATAAACTCTTTTCTTTTGCTAACGCTGAATCAATTCATGATCACAACGTTCCGTGTGCTGTCTGTTTGACACGACAACCTGCTGTTGTTATGATGTTACCAGCCAGGACAAAGTGTTACGCTGGTTGGACAGCTGAGTATTCGGGATATTTGATGACCGCGCATTATAATCATAAAGGAAGACAAGAATATGTGTGTGTGGATTATGCACCAGAAGCTGATCCAGCAGGTTACAGAAACGAAGATGGAGCTCTATTATATTTCGTTCAGGCTGCTTGTGGTTCATTGCCATGTCCACCGTATGTCAATGGTCAAGAATTAACCTGCGTTGTTTGCAGTAAATATTGAATAGAAATTAAATTCGGTTCCATATGAAAATATCTCTGTGAATTTCAATAAATAACATAAAATTTTCAATTGTGTTACCTAATATTTCTTTAAAGTATGTCTATCGTTACAATAAAACTGTTGTACTAGTTTACAGAAGATATTCAAACAATACAAAAGAGGCGACGTAGAATGCCAGAAATATCCTCAAAAACAAGAAAAATCTAAATCTGTCGAAATGATTCTAGAAAACATTTTGTAAGATTTCAGTTTCTCAAACTTATCGTTGAAATAAAATGTATTTCGTTTAACAGTATTTGTCTTCTGTCTCATGATTCAACAAACCCCAAATAAAGTACCACCATAGAAATTATATCAGCTTTTCATGCACAGCCTTAGAATTTCTATACTCGACGCTACTATCTCAGGCATCTTGGTTTTCAATTACAACTCGGATTCTGACAAGGAGCCATGAACCGCTACATTACATAGCACAGAACTTAACTGATTCTTTCAACAACAACAAGATACGTCTTCACAAACCATTCTATTTGCCGTTATTAATCAGGAAAGCTTTCTGTTCCATTCCTACCCCATATCTTATAAAACCTATTTATCGTCTACTTTACAAATATCACAAAATGTTCAATTTAAGCTTTCTGAGAATGTGGAATTTACACGATCAATCCCTCAAAAGACAGGATAAATGAGTATTGGTCCTGCCAACCTAAATCTATATCACAAAATTCCCATCTCTCTTCAAAATAAGATACAAAATGAAACTCGATGCACACAACATACACGTCATATACTAAGCGCTGATATACAAGAATAAGAAATGAAATCAACCAGAAAAATTGCCTCATTTCGACAGCAGAGAACATCAAATACGACGATTTCTTTCACTCATCTACGTAAACATACCAGAACCGAAGAAAGGATGGATCCTAGAAGCTGAAGACATTTCATGTGAAACGAATACAACACCCATAAAAGTGAGAGTAAAGAGAGCAAATATAGTCAGGGCAAGCACGGATGCTGTGTGTAAGAAGGCTGAGATGTTGTGACCGTCACGTTATATCCAATAGGATTCATGACAGTATGTTGGAGTGTGTCGAATATATGTTAGATAAACGAAGGGTTCGGTTAACAGCATCAAGCTGCAATAAAGAATAAAGATTATTAATGTTTACTATCCCACTATTATTAGTCTAATGGGTAAATCTGCATTCGCTTCTCTAGATTACAAATATTTTCATGGTTGTAAATCGTAAACAATTGCAGAGAATACGGACGCTGGAAATCTTCAAATTCATCTTTTGATTCAGCGGCATAATTAGACAGTGAAAACAACCGCCAGGTGTTTAAGCTGTACAGAGCATGCGCAGCTGCATATGCAACCCGCCATTACGATAGGAAAAATTATGGGACTTTGTTGAAATCTGACATGGATGTAAGATTTATTTTGTAGCTTATTTCAAATTACCCTTATTTCGAGGGCCAAACCGAGAGTGTTACACGCACACACACACCACACACACACACACACACACACAAATACACACACACACACACAAATACACACGCACGCACACACACACACGCACACACACACACATACAACACATATATACAAATATATTAAATTAGGTCAAACTATATCGGGGTCTAATATGCTTCCTCTGAGTAAATTTAATCATAACTATGGAATTCCGTCGTACGTATGCAGTCCATACGGAAGGTGCACTTGCGAATTGAGTTTCAAATTGGAGACACTGTACCTGTATGTTTTGCTATGATTTATAAAACAAGAAGAAAAGTATTCAAAGCTAGTGATAATGACTAGCTAAAAATATGTATGAATGTCATTATTCGGTTTTAATAGAATAATTCTGGCCAACAGAAAGAGAGACGGCTTCTAACCTAGTTCCAAGTATCTTTCATTGGAATTTCAACAACATGAACAGGATATTTTTGTATGTATGTATGTATGTATGTATGTATGTATGTATGTATGTCTGTATGTATGTATGCATGTATGTATGTATGTATGTAAGTATGCATGAATGTAAGTAGGTATGCATATATGTATGTATGTATGCATGTATGTATGTATGCATGTATGTATGTATATATGCATGAATGTATGTATGTATGCATGTATGCATGTATGTATGTATGTATGTATGTATGCATGCATGTATGCATGTATGTATGTATGTATTATGTATGCATGCATGAATGTATGCTTGTATGTATGCATGTATGTATTATGTATGCATGTATGCATGTATGTATGTATGTATGTATGTATGTATGCATTGTATGTATGTATGTATGTATTATGTATGCATGCATGAATGTATGCTTGTATGTATGTATGCATGTATGTATGTATGCATGTATGCATGTATGTATGCATGTATGTATGTATGTATGCATGTATGTATGCATGTATGTATGTATGTATGTATATATGTAGGTATGTATGCATGTATGTATGTATGTCAGGTCACTTTCGTGTGCTACTGGTAACATGTAACCCAGTACAACCTGTTGCATTGTCGGGTCGTCGGCGACTAAACCGTCAACCCCACCAAACTTGCTTGGTGAGGAGGGAGTTTATTGGACACCCTGCTGGATGAAAAACAAAACCCGTCAAAGAGCGGTGGAACTCTTGAGAGTCAACGGCCATCCAATAAATGTGTTAAGGCTGTATCATGCGCGGGGACATAGAAATAATCGGACTGAATACCCCATCGCGCGGTTAAACCATTGGGAGTGAAGGACTCCTAGACTTTGTTAGGGCATCCTTCTAGGAGAAGGTAATTCAGGTAACTGGGATAACTCCGATATAAAACTGCCGCTCAGTGGTTTCCAATGATGTTGACTTGTTTTTTTTTCGGATTATGGCTGCTGTTGCTTAGTGACTGGGATTGACACAGTGCACACACTTTCCTCGCTTTAAAAAAAATCTTCATGCACAGGCATTGCAAGTTAACAACATTGATTAAGCACCGAGCAATGCCCATACTCGATAACGAGGGGGCAGCCACCAAGTATGTATGTATGTAGGGATGGATGGATGGATGTAAGTATATATGCATGTATGTATGGATGTATGTATATATATATGTATGTGTATATGTGTCTATCGATATATACACGCTTACATTCAAAC
>NW_021833280.1:0-10000 GCF_006345805.1 Octopus sinensis
CAAATGCGTTCTTTTGGTCAAACTATCGTATCTCCAGTTGCTTCAGATGCTAAGCTATCAAAGATAGTCAAAATGTAGAACAACGGTTTTGCTAAGTTACGTTTTCGTTTTCGGAAACGCAACGTTTTGGACATACGTCACTTTTGCATAATACTCTGTTATTCATTTACTTGTTTCAGTCATTTGATTGCAGCCAAGCTGGAGCACTGCCTTTAGTCGAGCAAATCGACCCCAGGGCTTATTCTTTGTAAGCATAGTACTTATTTTTTCGGTCCCTTTTGCCGAACCGCTAAGTTACGGGGTCGTAAACACACCAGCATCCGTTGTCAAGCGATATTCGGGGAGAAATACAGACACAAATATACACACACACACGCACACACACCACACACATATATACATACATACATACATACATATATATATATATATATATATATATATATATATATATATATATATGCGACGGGTTTCTTTAAGTTTCCGTCTACCAAATCCACTCACAAGACACTTGCTCAAGTTGCCACGCAGTGAGACTGAACCCGGAACCATGTGGTTGGGAAGCAAGTTTCTTACCACACAGCCACTCCCATATATATATATAGATATATATATAATTTTTTTACTGAAATAAGTCAGAAACCATGGTCTAGGAACTAAATTAGATGGTAAATGTTTTTAATTTTCTTTCCCTTCGTGAATTTATCCCTAATTAGTGGCTTGAGTTGTTCACTGCTTTTTCTAGCGCAAGGCTTTCCTACGATGGAAGCCTCTTAATGTGCTTTAACGTACACGATATTCATATATATATATATATATTGAATTGATATATCGGTTCCATTCTAGCAAAAACTGTCTGATGAACGGCAACGAGAAACTCAGAGTAACAGATTTTGTTGAATTTTCTGCTGCTTCAATAAAGTATATATATATATATATATATATATATATATATATATATATATATATATATATATATATATATATATATATATATATATAATATATATATTATATATATATATATAAATACATATATATATCATACATACATACATATATGTGCATAATATATATAATACACCAACATCTGACCATTCCTGGATAGACATATAACTGATGGTGTCCTTCTATGGTCACTTATGACACTAACTGGTCACTAATCTTCAAAAGTCATCATCAGAAATAAAAGCCTTAGTCGTCATCGTTGTCAACAGCGTGACAAGATGGCTGCGACATCGTAATTGATTTCAGTAAACGAATAAGCCAGTTGTACAGTTGTAACAATATCAGCGAAAGGTCAACCATAACTCCAGATGTTTCTAGTGTTGAGTTGATGTAGTCTTCTATACTTCCCTCCAATTATTTCTTTTAACACCTTTGAAACATTAACATATTTTCAAAATTAACATCGTAATACACACTGCACACTTCATTTGTGCATATATTTCGAGTATCACTTCAAACAAAATACCTGGCTAATTTCATTAAACAGAAATATTATATAAACAAACGACCGTGCATTTATACACGTATCCACACATGAGCAGAGAGAGAGAGAGAGAAAAAAAAGAAAGAGAATCTCTAGCATGTAAGTGTTCATATGTGTGTGCGTGTGTATATATATATATAAACATTTGCATATGCATAAATGCTTATACATATGCACATATGCATGTATTCTTCTGTATGTCTATCTGCTTATTTGTGTGTGTGAGGAGGGGTGAAAAATAAATAAAAACATTGCATATGCTTAAAGGAAGCGAACATGTGTGTGTGCGTGTGTGTGTGCGTGTGTGTGTGTGTGTGTGTGTGTATGCATACATACCAACACTCGCGCGCAAACACACACAAATTTTTGGGAACATATGCAGCAAGAAATCATATGTTTACGCTTATATATATATATATATTATATATATATATATATATATATAATATATATATATTATATATATATATATATATATATATATGTGTATATCTGTATATGTGTGTATATATATATATATATATATATATATATATGCACACACACACACACATATATACACTCCCACTCTCTCATTCACACACACACTTGCAAAAATGCATCACTTTGAACACACCTTAACACACAGCCTTACATGAATACACCTGTATAGATGCTGCGACCAAGGTGCAAATAGAAATGAGATTTAGAAAAAAAATAATAAAGATAACAGCAACAACACAAACAAAAACATCAACTACAACAACAATAACAACAACAATATTTCTTTCTATTCTAAAGCATGAAACTTGAAATTTGCAGCGATGGAGTTATTCGATCCCGGGACCCGAGTGTTCGACTGATGCTTATTTTACATGACCCCGAATAGATGAATGTCAAAGTCGAACTCGGCGGAATATGACCCCAGATCGTTTAGCATTTTGTGCGGCATGCTAAGGATACCGCCCACACATTGCATTTTCTATAATAATAATCATTTCTACTCTAGGCACAAGGCCTAAAATTTTGCGGGGAGGGCGCCAGTCGATTAGATCGACCTCAGTACGTCAGTTGCCCTTAATTTATCAACCCCGAAAGGACGAAACACAAAGTCGACCTCAGCGGAATTTATTTTCTATAATAATAATAACTAGCGAGACCCGTGAATATTTCACGGAATTAATGTTAAACTTATTGGGTTATTTCTGAAAGATTTATTTTAAAAAAACCTGAAAGCGTGACGTGTGTTGTGTCCGTAGCAAAAGAGAATCGCTCATCTGCAAATCATTGCAAAGTGAAAGTTATTGGAATACGATGATTACTCAATGCAGTTTATATATACACTTTATTATTTACTCAATGCACAATTTTATAGACTTAATTCGCAGCAGTCATGAAATAAATATTCACACTTATTTTTCCCTTTTTCCATAAAAAAACCCCAAAATATCCTATATGTTTCGTTAAATTGCATATATCTGCCACGTAAACAAGCGTGAATATTTCACGAAATTGTATTTATGCGTATGCGTGAAGTGATAGGCGACATAAAATTTTGTTCACTCAAAAAATACAATTATTTACTATCCAATCACCACCACCACCACCACCTCCGCCACCACTACTGCCTGCATCTCCGTTATCACCACGACCATCATCTCTTTATCCCTCTTCTCTCTCCTCTCTCCCTCTTTTCTCTCTCTCTGTCTCTCTCCCTCTTTTCTCTCTCTCTCTTTCTCTCCCCCCTCTCTCTCTCTCTGCCTCTATTTAACCTCAACATCAGAACATCACCCCTCTGCTAAAATTATATTTTAAACTCTCTTCCTCCACCTTCAACTAACTTTTTTAACTACGTAATTAATATCGCGTTCCCCCAAACACATGTCATGGATGCTTCTATCTCCCTTTTTTCTCTCTCTGTCTTTTCTCTCTTTCTTTGTTTCTCCCTCTTTCAAGTTCACTCTTCACCTTATCCTCTTTCTCTCTCTCTCTCATTTTTCTTTCTCCTCTCTTTCCCTTCACTAATCACTTGAAAGCGTTACAATTACGTTCCCTCTACCTCGCTTCCCTCACTGTCTTTTTCTCTCTTTCCCTCTTTTCCTGCTCCATCATCTCTCTAATCACGTGAAAGCGTCACCGACGGGCCAAGTAACGCAATGACAAGCAGAATTATTATAAGATAATAATAATAATAATAATAATAATAATAATGATAATGATAATGATAATAATAATAATAATAATAATAATGATAATAATAATAATAATAATAATAATAATGATAATAATAATAATAATAATAATATAATAATAATAATAATAATAATATAATAATAATATGTGCATTTCTGATCACGAGCAGAAGTAATGGGTGAGCATCATAGCCATGTGTTGAGAGGAATTCTTTGTGATTTGAATAATTCACCGCTGGAAATATCGGTGTTGTGTTCATCATCCTAAAACAAACCTTATTCAGGGACCTTTTGAACAGGATGGGTTACTCGACCTAAAGAAAATTCTAACCTGCAAGGTTAGTTATGCGCTTTTTATCTTAATATTCCATGTCGCGCATATATGCTTGTGATGCATGCACCGGGTGTACCCTTATCAGACGGGTTGTAGTGATGGGTATATTGGGCTTCATATATTTTGCCCCAGTGTAACTTTGATGGCAAGTGCTGCTCTCTCACTCAACAACACAACAAGAATAATAATAGTAAGCAAGAGTATTTTAATATTTCATAGGGTTTAGATTTTAGGTGAGGGATCCAATACTAAAGCCTACTCCTTATATAAATTTTCCTTTAAAATATTTCTTCCGAGGTGCATAAGACCAAATAGATAGATGCAATCGTGTAACGGAATGGCAGTTCCAAATAATTGTATCGAAAGGGATTCTACAAAATGCGGTGACGGATGAAATCCACCACACTACAAACTTAATGGTGCCAAAGGTCAGATGTTTAAAAGACCAAATCCGCCGCACAGCAATATTAAAGTTCTCTCCAACGGACTTTAAGCATAGTTTCTAATTTCTTTATTACCCACAAAGGGCTAAACACAGAGAGGACAAACAAGGACAAATAAAGAGATTAAGTCGATTACATCGACCCCAGTGCGTAACTGGTACTTATTTAATCATAAGGGAAAAAGAACGATCAATTTTTTCCTTTAAATTTATTTATTCATTTTATATAGAGGGCACTTTTACACATAGATGCCTCACGCTAGGAGGGACTCTTAAAGTCAAAATTACTAAAATAAATAGACACATCGTACGGAAACAATTCTCGAAGCAGGTCATTTAAAAACAGAATTTAGCCGCATGTCACACTGTAATTTCGTAATCAGTGCTGTTTTATGCACTTTTTACTCTTCAGTGCAAGCATAATTCAAGATATATAATGAATAAACAAAAACAACATACCAAGCTAACAAACTATCGTATCCAACGTGGCATCTAGGAATGTTAGCGTGAAAAACCTCATAAGGGGAAAAAAATCCATTAATTTTTATATCTATATATATATTATATATATATATATATATATATATAGTATATTTTTAGAGATAGAATTATCTCTGTATATAGATCACATCGAAGCGCTTAGGGTGACTGAGCTATATTTGTATGCGTGCATCTATGCATGTCAAGCGTCTTTCGGTTTCCGCCTATCAAATCCACTCACAAGGCTTTGGTCTGCTTCAGAATAGAGCAGAAGACACATAAGTTGCCACGCAGTGGGACTGAACGTGGAATCATGCGGTTGAGAAGCAAGCTTCTTACCACACAACCACACCAGCGTCTCTCTCTTTCTCTCTCACTCTCTCCATTTCTCTGTCTATCTATCTATCTATCTATCTATCTATCTATCTATCTATCTATCTATCTATCTATCTATCTATCTATCTATCTATCTATCAATCTATCTATCTATCTATCTATCTATCTATCTATCTATCTATCTATCTATCTATCTATTTATCTATCTATCTATCTATCTATCTATCTATCTATCTATCTATCTATCTATCTATCTATATATATATATATATAGATATAGATATATATGCGTTTAGAAAGATATAGATATGCATAGATACATACATGAATATACATATATATACACATATATATACATATATATATATATATATATAGGAGATAAATAAAAATATATGCATACATACAAACATATATGTACGTACCTACATCTACATGTATATATACATGCATATATAAATAATTATACGGGAGTACAGGACATCACAATAAGACGTAGAAACGGAAAAAGCCAAAAAACAAAAAACAAGAAAACGGAAAACGAAAAACAAGAAAACGAAAAACAAATACAGGACGAGCTACACAAGGACAAAACCCCCGTCATCAGCTGTCGCTAGAGGAGTCAGGCATGTTTCGAAGGCATAACAGAACACTAATCCAATAGGCCTTCCTGCGAGAGAATTAAAATAAAATTCCAAGTACTCAAAATGAGTACGAACACAAACAAGACGTAACAATAAGACTGCAAAATTAAAATACATGTACAAAAACAAACACAAGAGGACGAACGAAAAAGCCTTTTTTCTGGCATAGACAAACGATAAAACTGCAAAAATAAAAATACATGTACAAAAAGTACAATTAGTTACAAAACGAGAAAATAACAAGAATATATATATATACATGTAGACACACATGTAGACACACACTCACACACACAAGTAGAAACACACACACATATGTAAATATGTATGAAATGAATGCATGTATGTATTTATTTACATAGACATTGTCAACCATTCAGCTATAGAAATTTAAACACAGTTAAGTACATTCTTATGTAAGAAAACATACATGAGAGACCTCTGCTTACTTTAGCATATACACCCATATGCGTATGCGTGTGTGTGTGTGTGTGTGTGTGTCAGTGTGTGTGTGTGTGTGTGTGTGTGTGTGTGTGTACATTGGGATATATGATCTCTGCTCGGTCAGGTGTGCTATTTTTGCATCTGACGAGCAGGAAATCATAAAATAACAAGATCAACAACTGAGCGTTGTTAAAAATGGCCTCTTCTCATATGTAAAAAGGAGGAATGAAATGGCGTAGAGCAGAAAACGGAGCTTGATGATACGAAATGAAGAGAGGCTTCAGAAAAGAAAGGCTAAGGCGCAAACGACTAAACATGTCTGGAAGAGTTCTGTGAAAGGAAATCTCTGCAAACAAGACATGCTGTTGGAGGCTTAAAATTCTTCTTATTACTGTTTACTTTCGATCAATTTGCATAATTCTGATGTTTTCTCAAGAGTCGTAGAGATGTGATATACACTTTTTTCTTGTGTTTTCTTTGGTTATTTTAGCAACTTATCGCATACAGAGAGTTTTCGTTTGAAGTCTTATCGACGTCTCTCTGCCACTATTTCCTCATTCTAGCTAATATTGCTTTATTTCGTTGTTCTTTTCTTTCCTTTTTATATTTTCTTCTTCCACCCCCTCGCCCGCTCTCATTCTCTCTTTTTCTCTCTCTCTGTTTCTCTATTTATCTGTTTTAATTCACCGTTTCTCTCTCTCTCTCTCTTTCCCTCTCCACCTCTCTTGCATTTTGTCCGTCTCAGAAAACATTCTATAAGAGATATACGCCATTTTTAAGAGCTTGGCGGATGTAAGTGGATATTGCACACTTCGTGTATACTTCTACTTCGAAGATATACTCTTATCTTTCTCACTCTCTCTCTCCTTCTCTCTTTCTCTGTGTGTATATATATACGTGTGTGTGTGTGTGTGTGTGTGTGTGTGTGTGTGTGCGTGTGTATGTAATCCATCTACTTCTGTGTCTCACACACTCTCTTACGTTCCTTCCCCGATCTTTCCTTCCCCCTTTCTCTTCCACACCAAACTCTGTTTCATCATTTCCCCCATTAACATATCAAATACACCCATCGCCAATATGAGGCCCTCAATTATCCTATTTGGGTTTCATATACACCTATCTATAATGTCATTTTTAGTTATTTTTCCTATTTGTTTTGAAAATATTTATCTAAAAGCTGCGGTTTCCAATCACTCGGCTCAATGTCAGACATTGCATAATCTTGAGGAAATATGGCGGGACAGAGATTCTTTGCTGTTGCTGGTATTTAGCATCATGTCATGCCTGATTGTGTATTGGGTATAAGAACGATGATCAAAGGCGTTCTAGCCATGACCAACACCTAATATTTTTGAACAGATATTGTATCTACGCCTAGACTGAAACTATGCTTCAAGGCGGTGAGCTGGCAGAAACGTTAGCACGCCGGGCGAAATGCTTTGCGGTATTTCGTCTGCCGCTACGTTCTGAGTTCAAATTCCGCCGAGGTCGACTTTGCCTTTCATCCTTTCGGGATCGATTAAATAAGTACCAGTTACGCACTGGGGTCAATATAATCGACTAAATCTGTTTGTCTGTCCTTGTTTGTCTTCTCTGTGTCTAGCCCCTTGTGGGTAGTAAAGAAATAGGTATTTCGTCTGCCGTTACGTTCTGAGTTCAACTTTGCCTTTCAACCCTTCGGGGTCGATGAATTTAGTACTAGTTCCGTATTGGAGACGATCTAATCGACTGCCCCTCTCCCCAAGAATTTCAGGCCTTTTGCCGAGAGTAGAAAAGATACTCACACACTCACACACACACACACACACACACCACACACACCACACACACACACACACACCACACATAGTGACTTATATATATATATATATATATATATATACAATTTAAAAATAGGATAAACTCTTCATGAGAATTTATCAAGGGAAAAAGAACGACCCCAGTGAGTAACTGGTACTTATTTAATCGACCCCGAAAGGATGAAAGGCAAAGTCGACCTCGGCGGAATTTGAACTCAGAACGTAGCGGCAGACGAAATACTGCTAAGCTTTTCGCCCGGCGTGCTATCGATTCTGCCAGCTCGCTGCCTTTGACGAAATACCTATTTCTTTAGCTCCCACAAGGGGCTAAACACAGAGACCACAAACAAGGACAGACAAACGGATTAAGTCGATTATATCGACTCCAGTGCGTAACTGGTAGTTATTTAATCGACTCCGAAAGGAAGAAAGGCAAAGTCGATCTCGGCAGAATTTGAACTCAGAACGTAGCGGCAGACGAAATACCGCTCAGCATTTCGCCCGGCGTGCTAACGATTCTGCCAGCTCACTGCTCTCATATATATATGTACATCAGTTGAAGAAAGTTGAAAACGTGGTTTTCACGTTTTTATTATTAAAAAAAAAAAACATTTTTTGCAATGTTGAAATATGTTGAACTTTAAAAAATATTTTGTAATGTTCACAAATTTCAATTAGCGCTTTCATACGTTCTTAGTAATCATCAGATTTCAAAATGTATTTAACTGACAGTTGAGTCCTTGACAAATGTAGTGAAATGATTGACTTGTTCCTTTTTATACTTTTTAGAAGGCTCCAGCAAGATGAATTTTTCAAATACGGTTTTAACCAATCAGCATGCAGTTTAAACGCCACTGTTTGCCGGGCGCACCCATATTATTTTAACCAATTAGCTTGCGGTTTACATTTAATGGTTTTATGAGTGAGACTTATTTGGTTTCCATCGTTTTTATTTCAATCAGTGAGAGTCTTCTGTAATTGGTTTATATTCATTTGTTGAAGATATTTTTTAATCCACATCATTAACTGGTTGTTTATCATTGTTATTCCCGTTCAGGACAGGTTCGAACATTTTAATAAACCATTTTTGTTTTATCTTTCTTCCAACCTCACTTGTGTCTTGTAGTTTGTGGAAAGGAAAAAACTAGAAACATTTTCTGGTCACATGTTTCTACATGTTCGCTCAATGTCTTAACTGTTTCCCCATAACTGTTACAGGTATATAGGTGTAGACGAGATCATATCTTACAATGGCACCTGTAACATAACGCGTGTCACTAAAGATCATTACAGTGGAATTAATAAAATTTGAACCTCAGAACTCTCTGCATTCAATAAAACAGTGGTCCACGATGTATTTGCTGTGCCAGTACTCATAACATTTGGGCTGCTTGATTGGACGCTCGATGAAATCCGAGCCATTCATGTGAAAACCCAAAAAATACTTACAAGCACAAATAACTTCCACAGTGACGTAGACCGCCTCTACTTAAAATGAAAACAAGGCAGAGGCTTAACATAGATCCATACTGCCTTTGAATGTCGTATCATGTCTCTTCAGCAAGTGTCGAAGTGAATCCCTTGACCGAAATTGCATAAATGAGGTTGATAACATCATAAAACTTGGAAGGCAGCTCCTTATGAGATCACAAAATGGTTGGATGACACTTCCACGAGAGATTTTGCGATCTCATAAGGAGGCGAGTGTAAGTTCCATCCAACCGCCTCTCAAGCTTCTTTGATAACGTCTAGGTTTCTGAGCTATATAGAAGAATTGGTTCGACTGTGCCTTTGAAAAGATTTTAAGTTTGAAATCTCTACTTAGATTTCATGACCAGTTCTTATGCATATCATTGCA
>NW_021833280.1:15000-17500 GCF_006345805.1 Octopus sinensis
CTCTATTTACGAACGCTTCTCATCACGAACAAATTCGGATTACGAGAAATTTTCTGGTTATGAACGTGGCGACAAGCTGAGAGTATCTGCAGGAGGGCATCAGTTGCTGCCAGGTTTTGACTCAACGCATATCTTTGATCGAATTCGCTGTGCCTTCTTTTGAAATTCCAATGGGGAAAAGCGTTTTGGTTTACGAATATTTCAGGTTCTGAACAGCTTTCAGGAACGAATTAAATTTCTATCCACTATGTATAAGTTTTGTTCCACTATGTAAGCTTTGCGAAAGACACAGGAAGTGTCTCAGTGCGCTATATGAAACTGTGAATGATTTACTGTTTACATTATTTACATTTGACGGATATTTGTCTTCATTTGTTGTTAACACAACGTTTCGGCTGATATACCCTCCAGCCTTCATCAGGTGTCTTGGGGAAATTACACTTTCACGTGCAAGTGCACATACACACACCACACACACACACACACACACACACATATGACACAACTCACAGGTAATTAGCTACATCTCTTTACATACGTAACGAGTTCAAATCTCCTTGAGACTGAAATTGAAGTCTACCCTTTCAGCTTTAGATAAAATAAAAGTACCTGTTATATAATGGGAATCAGTTTAATCAGCTACACTCATACCTCACAAAATGTGTGATTTTGCGCCAATGTTGGAAATGTTAGAAATTATCACAGATTGGCAGAAACGAAACAGAGTCTAGAGTCTATTGTCTTCCGGGTTCAAATCCTGTTGAGGTCTTGTATGCATGCCGTGCCATTGGCAGAATCTCTGAGATAAGTGTGTGTATATGTGTGTGTGTGTGTGTGTGTGTAAGTGTACTATGTGTGTATGTGCAGGAAATGATGACTTATGAATCGGTTCGTCGTTACTCAACAGTATTTCAGAGAGTAACTTAACTGCTTCTACTGTGCTTAGGCTGTTTCCAGAAGCAAGTGCTGAGCCTCCAAGCATAATTATAAACCTCTCCACTCATAGATACACCAAGGAGAAAAAACAAGTCAATACGCTCAAAGTATCAATGGAATTTCAACAAAAGCCAGATATTGGTTAGGTTTATCCATACATATCTGCCTGAGGGCCCTTCTCTTCGATTTTACTGGACTAAGGAGTTCATTTCCTTAGCCCTTTTAAACTCAACGGAATTAACTTCGTTCAGATGATCAGCTAAAGACATGAATACCCTCAATTGCCCTTCGTCTTCCGGGGGCAATTTCCTGGGACTCTAACAGGCGCTACGACTCCAGATCAGAGCAGACTTAGATGTAATAGAGGCCAAGAGGTGACTCATGCTCCTCAAAATCCTGGGAGTGGCACTTCCGAATCTGGGCCCCACTACTGGATACAGTTTAGAGTCACATCTCAGTCCAATTTATGAATTACTACAGTAAGGATCAATCAAACATCGTATTGACTTATCCTCAAATCTTTGATTTGGCTCAAACCTTTGCAAGAACATACTAAATTCAGCTGAAGACTCATAAGGACCATGAGGTGGTGGTTGTGAATAGAACCACAATGTGGAACTCAGTGAAACCTGGTGGTATTAGACAAGGTGAGAGATTATGCCTGTCACCTAAGAACAAGGTCCCTACAACGGGATTCCACTCATATTCTGTCAATTGAATTTTGATCGCAAGGCTTTGGTCGACCCAGTTTCAGGTAAAAGAGTATTCCTGCCACATGGTGGAATCGAACCAGAGACTATGAAGATGTGAAAGAAAATTCTTAACCACAAAGCCACGACTCCAGTAGGCTTACCCTATATAAGAGTGTTTAGTTTACGTGCATTGGGTGCCTTTCAGATATGGAAGTATATATGTTTGGGGTTCAATCCCCCCACGGAGCGAAATGATGAATGTCTAGTATTTAGGACTTACATCTAGTAACTAAAATTGGCGAAGGGCGTGGATGCCCGAAGGGGTATCTGTGTGTATGTGTGTGTGTGTATACAGAAGGGGCGATTCCTGATATTTAAACCAAATCATGCCGTTTTAAAAACAAAAGCCATATAATTGAATTAGAGTACATGTAGCAGACGTACTCGCCCTGCAGTTGGTTCTCATGAAAATGAAAGACTCTATTAAAATGTTATTTGATATTGGCATGTACTTATGTAATATGTTAGGTATGCACTGACTAACTTGTATACGAGAAGAAAAGGTACTGATATATTGTATATATATATACATATATATATATATATATATATATATATATATATATTATATATATATAGATATATATATAGATAGATATAGATATATATGTATATAAGGTATGTAAACAGTAAGTCAAAGATTTATCTCATAAAAATGTTACATGTAGTGAACATCGTCTAGACATTTGCGCAAATGGATAAATGGATAATTCAAAATATTTCCTGATGTATAATATATATATATATATATATATATATATATATTATATATATATATATATATACCGATATGTATATATATATATATATAT